>NC_091443.1:32839659-33102556 GCF_964237555.1 Oryctolagus cuniculus
GCTGCACATCTTAGTATAGTAAGAAAAAAAAAAAAAAGAGAGAGAACTTCATTAATTTGTTTTGAGAATATAGGGCAGTGAATACATTATAATAACTAAGAGCACGTTTAATTTCTAATAAACCCTGCATATGTCCTACTTTATGTGATTTATAATTATTTACTTTAAATTCAATCATTTATGTTTAAACTCCATATATGTTACTTTACTCCCTTGTGGAAGTATTTTACATTCATTATGGACTAGAGTCCAATTTGGGGGCATTATTAGTAAGGTATTCCCTACTACAAGGTTAAAATGTATTTTTCTATGATTTATAGTTTGCAATTAATTTGGTACATCAAAAACATAGTTGTGTGGCCAGTGCTGTGGAATAGCTGGTAAGGCCACTGCCTGTGGCACTGGCATAACTTTTCAAGCACCAGCTCAAGTCCCTCGCTGATCCTCTTCTAATTCAGCTCTATACTGTGGACTGGGAAAGCAGTGGAAGATGGCCCATGTCCTTGGGTCCCTGCACCCATGTGGGAGACCCTGAAGAAGCTCCTGACTCCTGGATTTGGATTGATCCAACTACAGCCATTGCAGCCATTTGGGAAAGGGAACCATTGGATGGAAGACCTTTCTGTCTCTCTCTCTGTCTGTAACTCTTCCTCTCAAATAATAAATAAATAAATAAATAAACCTTTAAAAAAGATCTTTTTTAAAAACTTTTATTTAATGAATATAAATTCCAAAGTACAGCTTATGGATTACAATGGCTTCCCCCCCATAACGTCCCTCCCACCCGCAACCCTCCCCTTCCCCACTCCCTCTCCCCTTCCATTCACATCATGATTCATTTTCGTTTCTCTTTATATACAGAAGATCAGTTTAGCATACATTAAGTAAGGATTTCAACAGTTTGCTCCCACACAGAAACATAAAGTGAAAAATACTGTTTGAGTACTAGTTATAGCATTAAATCTCAATGTATAGCACATTAAGGACAGAGATCCTACATGAGGAGTAAGTGCACAGTGACTCCTGTTGTTGACTTAACAAATTGACACTCTTGTTTATGGCATCAGTAATCACCCTAGGCTCTTGTCATGAGCTGCCAAGGCTATGGAAGCCCCCTGAGTTCACTGACTCTGATCATATTTAGACAAGGCCATGGTCAAAGTGGAAGTTCTCTCCTCCCTCCAGAGAAAGGTACCTCCTTCTTTGATGACCCATTCTTTCCACTGGGATCTCATTCGCAGAGATCTTTCATTTAGTTTTTTTTTTTTTTTTTTTTTTTTTTTTTTTCCCCCCAGAGTGTCTTGGCTTTCCATGCCTGAAATACTCTCATGGGCTTTTCAGCCGGATCCTCATGCCTTAAGGGCTGATTCTGAGGCCAGAGTGCCGTTTAGGACATCTGCCGTTCTATGGGTCTGCTTTGTATCTCACTTCCCATGTTGGATCGTTCTCTCCCTTTTGTATTCTATCAGCTAGTATTTGCAGACACTAGTCTTGTTTATGTGCATTTTAATTTTGATCTTGGTATATCTTTTGTTACTTTTAGATCTATTTGACAATTAAAATTAAAATTTAGCCAAATGTATTTTAAATGAAAAAGAAAATATAAAAAAATGGTAAAATGGTTGATAAACAGCATCGATTTAATGAAGATTTAAGAAACATCTAAACAAATATAGGAATTTTAGTTATAGAACAGAAATGCTAACAGTGTGACGTAAGATTAATATTTGAGGTTGAGAGGAAAATACATAATGTATAAGAATGTCAGGTCCTTATCTCAAATAACTAGGAGTTAGTCAATTCTAGTATAAAGTAAGTCGCATGGCTAACAAATCTACTTCAGCTTCAACATACTATTATGTGAATTTCAAATTATTTTCAATTCTGTTTTCTTTTTTTCTTTCCTTAGATATAAATATAATTACATATATTACTTCTAATTTTTTAATTGCAATCTTAGGAAAAGCTCAATGTGACAAAAATATCCTTTAATATACAATATTTACACAAAAAGCTGTCTTCATAGGTTTAATATATAAGCTGTAAAAATTTACATATTAATTATGGCAAGGATTATTATAGAATATATAACATTTAACTGAGCCTTTTCTATTTTAAATTATTGATAATCACTAAATATATTTTACTCTTATATTGTCTCCTTTATATGTATGACATACACACACACATGAATAGAAAAAAAATGCCACTTAGTTAGGAGTTACTTCTGTGCTACACATTTATTGCTAGATGTCATTTTAAAATTTATATTTTTTGGTTTTCAATTCTTAAAAGCAATCTGCGGGCCGGCGCCACTGCTCACTAGGCTAATCCTCTGCCTTGAGGCGCCGGCACACCGGGTTCTAGTCCGGTTGGGGCGCTGGATTCTTTCCCGGTTGCCCCTCTTCCAGGTCAGCTCTCTGCTGTGGCCAGGGAGTGCAGTGGAGGATGGCCCAAATCCTTGGGCCCTGCACCCCATGGGAGACCAGGAGAAGCACCTAACTCTTGCCATCGGATCAGCGCGGTGCACCGGCTGCAGCGCACCAGCCACGGTGGCCATTGGAGTGTGAACCAACGGCAAAGGAAGACTTCTCTCTCTCTCTCTCTCACTGTCCACTCTGCCTGTCAAAAAAAAAAAAAAAAAAAAAAAAGCAATCTGCATGAAGATAATACTAAAAGATCAATGCAATTGCCTGTTTCTGCAATGGCTGCAATGAGTTGTTATTCCTTATTTCCATTTCCATTTTTCATCATTGTCAATTTCCAAGTTCTTCCCTAATAGCAAATTGGCTAAAAATAGCTGTAGGTTTGTAGCATCAGTTAAGTAAATATCTAAAACAAGAATTCTATATACCCAAAAAGTTGGTCTAATCAAGATTGGACTAGGAAAATTACCTAATTAAGCATTTTCTCTAAGTCAATATGCAAAAGATACCTTCCTATCAAATTCTTTTGAAAATTTACTTTGTATTATTAAGTAACCAGCAACATAATTAGCTAATTAAATAATTAAATTCATTATAACTGACATTCAGTTGAACATTTCAAGAGTCTTCTACAGAATAGTGGTAAACTTTTAATAGTAGAAGACGGAGATTATCCTATATTTTTACTTGAAAAACTAACTTGAAAAGATGAGTTGGGAAATATCTCTGTATAGTACAGCAATTACACTTCCAGGTATAAATGCAAATAAGTGAAAGCTGGTACTTGAACAGATACGTGTACATCTATGTTTCTAACAGCATTATTCACAACAGCCAATAAATAGAAACAATTCAGGTCTCCATTGATAGATGGATATCTGTCTTTCTATCTCTCTGCCTTTTAAATAACATGAAAATAAACTAATGAAAAAATAGTAAAAAACCGAAATCCGTATCTACCATATGTTCCAGTTTTCTTATTTCTGGGTATATATTCCAAAGTTAATGAAATCATCACATGAAAGACACCTTCACTCCAATGTTGAATGCAGCAGTATTGACAGTTGCCCTAATAGACGATCAAACTTGGTGTGCATTGATGGAAGCATGCAGTACAAATATACAATTGAATATTATTCAGTTTTTTTTTTTTTTGACAGGCAGAGTGGACAGTGGGAGAGAGAGACAGAGAGAAAGGTCTTCCTTTACCGTTGGTTCACCCCCCAAGATCGCCGTGGCCGGCGCGCTGCAGCCAGCGCACTGCGCTGATCCAAAGTCAAGAGCCAAGTGCTTCTCTTGGTCTCCCATGGGGTGCAGGGCCCAAGTACTTGGGCCATCCTCCACTTCCCTCCTGGGCCACATAGAGAGCTGGACTGGAAGAGGAGTAACCAGGACAGAATTCAGTGCCCCGACCAGGACTAGAACCCAGGGTGCTTGTGCCGCAGGCAGAGGATTAGCCTATTGAGCCGCGGCACCAGCCGTTCAGTCTTAAGAGAATGAAATTTTGCCATTTGCAGAAAAATGGATGGGACTGTAGCGTATTATGTTAGGACTGTAGGGTATATGTATGTTATGTTAGGACTGTAGGGTATATGCCAAGGAATAAAAGGAAAATATCACATGCCATTTCTAATATATGGAAACAAAAACAGAAATTATTCTAAATGTATTATAGTGATTATTATAGTTGGCTCCAAGGATGGCATGTAGGGGTGGAAAGACAGAAGAATAACGGCTACCAAAACATAGTTAGAAAGAAGGAACTCTTCCAGTATTCCACAGCATATTGAAGTGACTATAATTGAAAGTAAACTTATATATTCTATGCAGAACTAGAAGAGAGGAGCTTGAAACTCTAATGCATGAAGAAATGATGAAATGAAGATGATAATACCTTAAATTTAACAATACACACTGTGTGTGTGTATATATATATATGTGTGTGTGTGTATGTATTATCTTGGAATATTAACATCATTTGCTGTGTTGTATTAGTTCTCTTGTATTACTCATTATCTTTAACATAAACACAAAGTCTAGTGGGTTTGTCTATTTATGAACTTTCATTATTTAATTTAATTTGAATTTAATATTCTTTTTAAGTTCCAGAAGCCAATCTTGCATGACTTCATAGAAAGTTGCAAAACGTGTGTTAAAGTTATTTTAAATGTATACCTGAGACCACAAGAAAACATGAGAGAAATATTTTAAGTGTTATATGTCACTTCTAGAATATTTGTTCTCCTCCATAATCCAATAATCCCAGTCATGGCTATAGCATATTTTTTTTGGTTTTATTAGTATAAAGAGAACAGAATGCACATATTTCACAGGTACAATTCCTTCATAGCATGCTTTAATATCTCATAGTGCTATCCAAATATCCTTATTTTTCCAGATAGTACCCGTATTATTTTGCAAGTTTCCAAAGTAAACTTGTTATATTGATAGGGACACTTTGGTGCATAGTACCATTGTCATATGTTCACTGATTTGCTAGGCTTTCTTATTATTACAAGAGCCAAACTCCCATCTGTGTTCCCAATTTTGCACCAGAAATATCTAATCACAGGCTACAGCCAGGATTTCTGCTTTCTATTCCATATCCTATCCTGCCCAGTAAGAAATACCTATGATTTTTATATAGCTACAGTTTCATTTTAAATTTTAAAATAAATATTAGCTATTGATGTTGTTGTGTTGAGAATGGAAAAAAATGTTAAAATGTTGTTTCAGTGTGTTTTGAATAGTACTACTAATAACATTCTTTTCAAATACCTATTTATTTGAAAGGCAGAATGATAGGGAAAGATGAAGGCAAGGGAAAAATTAAACAAAAGGAGTGTTAAAAAGAAAATGAGCAGCTATGTTTCTGAAAATGAATTTATCTGTCCCAGAGACAGTTTTAATTCTTTGCTTTTCTTAAATGCATATCTAGTTGGATGGATATTTCAGTTTTCCCTTAGTATTGCTTTTATTTGTTTAACAACTCAAGATCTTAGATTTTGGGGATAGTAACAGTAAAAAAAAAATCTGAATTTGACCATGCTTAGACTTTAAAATGACATTGTTGATTCCTTGTAAAGCAACATCTTAGAACTAGATGACTTATTTTATAGAAAAGTCTCAGAGATGATCCAATCATAAGCCAGAAGCTAGTAGCTATGATCTAAAGAATTTACTGAGTTTCTGCTTGAAGCAATAGGGAAAAAATTACTTATGCCTGTTGGAGTTAAATCCCTCCTAGATTTATACTTTAGTTGAGAGACAGGAGTCATAACATTTTAATAAAATAAGGAGGTGAATTGGATTAAAGTATGGTAAGCATTCTGTGAACAAATAGTGAAAACAGAAGAGTGATAATTGTTAAAATTATGTGCAGCTTTCCAATTAATCTAGAAAGCAAACTAAATTGAAATGTGTGTATTTTTACAATGAAAGTCAAATGTCATTGCAAGTAATTGCCAATTTGTTTATTATGTGACATTTACATTAGAAATAAATAATAATGATAAAGATGTCATATAGCTGTACATTTTGTGTGAAGGTGGGTTTGTATTAAATCAAAGGCAAATGCCAATACACACATTAAAATATTCTTATGTAGAACTACAAATATATATGCATCATGTGTTTTGATTACTCAACTGTCTAAAAAAGTAAATAATTATATAAGAGCCGCCAAATTTGGAATTTACCAAAGATGTAAAAGCATATCAAAAAACACAGAAATTATAAGAGAAACATATGAAAACCAAGTGGCAACTAAATAAGATAGTATTGTCCATAGTATAAGGTTATTTTTCTCTTTTTGATCCTTTTTATGTATGTTCACCTATATCCAAAATACATTCACATTTATATATATATATTATATATATATATATATGTTTAAATGCAGATACACAGAAATCTACAGTAAAACTCCATTAGTCAAAAATCATTCAGATAACAAAATATTATGTCACACATACTAGCATCACCAAACAACTCAGAAATATAGACAAGGGATAATTGTCTATTTACATTTACTAAGGATAATTATGCTAGCTACGTTATCTGCTCTTCCAGGACTGGCCAGTGATACCTCTAATTTTTTTTAAGATTTACTTAATTATTTAAAAGCCAGAATTACACACAAAGAAGGAGAGGCGGGGGTGGGGGAAAGAGAGAGAGACAGAGAGACAGAGAGACAGAGAGACAGAAAGAGAGGTTTTCCATCCACTGGTTCACTCCTCAATTGGCTGCAATGGCCAGAGCTGCACTGATCAGAAGCCAGGAGCCAGGCATATTCTCCAGGTCTTTTCCTGCAAGTACAGGGGCCCAAGGACTTGGGCCATCTTCCACTGATTTCCCAGGCTATAGCAGAAAGGTGGATGGGAAGTGGATCAGCTGAGACTCGAACTGGCGCCCATGTGGGATGACACACTGCAGGTGGTGGCTTTACCCACTATGCCACAGTTCCAGCTGAGTACCTCTGATTTGAGTACTATTATGATTTTCCTAAATAAAATTCAAGTTTTTGAAACTATGTTGTTTGTGAACAAATATTCTGAAATTTTCAAATTTTTCTGTACCATCTCCTTCCAATTGGACACTGATTCAATAAGAAAATATAGTGGATCATTCACCTGTCCCAATCAATGAAAAATCACAAGACTTATAAAAAGTTATTTTCTACACTGAACACCTGCATAAGATTCTGAGTATTTTTCTAATTATTATGAAGAGGAGCAGTAGAAGGTAGATGTGAAAGAGGAGAAGAAAGAGTAGATGATGGAGGAGGAGTTGTTTGAGTGCATGTTCAGTGTAATTTAGGACCTCTGAGGAAATTGCTATGATTCCCAGACTTTCTCCATACAACTTACGGATTCTTAGATGGAAAGTAGTTTATGAAACTGCATAATAAACAATACAGAACTGATTCTACTGCCAAGCGTTCCAAAGATCAGAATTAAAAAAAAAAACATACAGGCCATAAATAAAAAGGTTATTTTTCTTAAAAAAATACCAAATGATAGATGAGGTAAAAATATAAAAGTTTGAGCTCTTTATTACATCACAATGTTGCTCTAAATACTTTCTTGAACACAAACTATTATTGTCTTCTTTATAAGTTGACAGAAATAAGAGACTGCAATAAAGTGGCTCCAGGACCAGGCCTAAAGAAGGCTGCATTCTTTGGATAAAATGGTTGATTTAATTTGATATATGCCAGACCTTGTTTCTACAAACATATATAGGAAGCACCATGGTTAAGATACAAGAGACTTAGATATGTATTGTAAGTTTTCTCTGTCTGATTATATTAAGTTTTGGAGGGTAAGTAATTTGAAGACTGGTTCTAGACTCAACATTCATTGAATATATTGAGATTATATTAGAACAATAAAATCAATCTCATAAATATTAAACTAGGCTGATTTATTAACTAGGGATGTTCTCAAGATATTACATAATTTTATTTTTAATTGAATGTGGCTTTTTCTGAGTCTCTAAATGACTAAAACAAGTAATATGACTTTTGACATATTTTGATGTATTTAAAAAAATAGGGTGGGTTTTGTGGGGCAAACTGTTAAAGTAGTCACATGTGATACCTGTATCTTGTAGTAGAGCACAGATTTAAGTCCAGATACTCCACTTCCTATTCAGCTACCTGCTAATGCACCTGGAAAAGCAGCAGAACATGGACTCCTGCAGCCCATGTGGAGACCCAGTTGGAGTTCCTGGGCCCTTGCTTCTACTTGGCACAGCCTCAGCTATTGTAGCCAATTTGAGAATTGAACCAGTGGTTGGAAGATCTCTCTCTCTCTCCTTTTCTCTTTCTCTCTTGGTGTGTGTGTGTGTGTGTGTTTGTATCTTTGTCTCTCTGTTCCTCTTTCTCTTTCAAAGAAGTAAAAATAAATATTTAAAAATTATTTCTAATATGTTTAATAAATAATATCTGATAAATATTTCTCAAAATTGTATTTCATATACTAATTGATAATGTTTGCCATATTTATACTATCTATATTAATATTCATGTGATTTTTTTCTATTAGTGTATTATAAATCAATGCAATTTTCTTGATTTAGACTTGCTTCAGCTAATAATTCTTGGCATGACATTGATTTGATATTCTAGCCCTATTTGTCATAATAAAAGTTAAATGAAAAGATATCTCTTATTAAATGACAACAATGTGACAAAACAATTTGCTTTTCACCAGTGTTACACATATTATTGTTTGGCAAGCATTAAAATGCCATTATAATATTTTTAGATTATATTGATATCAAATTTATGGATCTAATTATATTCTTAGAAAGACATACCATTTCTTGTACAAAAAATTTGAATGACATAAAAATTTCAATTAAATACCATATGGAAATTCATATTACAATTCTTCAAATGTTATTTTCAACTTTTAGCTTCTAAAAATAGATTGAAGTTGCCTGTAAAAGTCATGATTAACTTAAATTTTACAGAAAGAAATGTGCAATATAAATTTCAGCCTCTTATTGAATAGGTCTTAAAACAGAAATTGATTGTCTGAAACAAATATAGGCATTTATTAACTCCCTGAATTTTGCCATTGAAAAGTACATCAATGGATGTATTGACACAATTCTGCCACATCTCCTTTGATATTTTATCCCTTGTAAACATAATTACTAAAAGCTCTGTTGTATATGTGTATTAATCACTGATGACATTAAAAACATACTGTATTGGGGCCAGCGCCGTAGCTCACTTGGTTAGTCCTCTACCTGCGGCACCTGCATCCCATATTGGAGCTAGGTTCTAGCCCCGGTTGCTCCTCTTCCATTCCAGCTCTCTGCTGTGGCCCAGGAGGGAAGTGGAGGATGGCCCAAGTGCTTGGGCCCCTGCACCTGCATGGGAGACCAGGAAGAAGCACCTGGCTCCTGGCTTCTCTCTCTCACTGTCTTTAACTCTACCTGTCAAATATATAAAAATTAAAAAAAACCTTTGTTGTTTAAAAAAAGCATACTGTATCCATATACTTTTATTTATATAAAATATACAAAACTATTGTTTCAGAGAAACAATTTGTTTTATAGTCCTTATTTAGGAAAATTATAAAGGAAAAGCAATTTTGTTGATATAATTTTTCTGGACAGTACATTGAAAACATGCCTATCTATCTATCTACCACATGGAATTCTCTTAAACATTGAAGAATTATGTCACATAGCTGGTAAAGCCGTCGCCTGCAGTGCTGGCATCCAATATGGGCACCAGTTCAAGTCCTGGCTGCTCTATTTCTGATCCAGCTCTCTGCTATGGCCTGGGAAAGCAGTAGAAGATGATTCAAGTGCTTGGGTCTCAGCACCCTCCTGGCTCCTTGCTTTAGATCATCGACCCAGCTCTGGCTGTTGGGGCCATCTGGGTAGTGAACCAGTGGATGGAAGACCTCTCTCCCTCTCCCTCTCCCTCTCCCTCTCCCTCTCTCTGTCTCTCTCTCTCTCTGTCTCTGTGTTTGCCTCTGCTTCGCTGTAACTATGCCTTTCAAATAATAAATAAATAAATCTTTTTTTAAAAAAGTTGAAGAGTTATAAGATTCTCTACCTCAGGAAGAATTTATTATTCTTCTCTTTCATTGTTTGTTTTAGAAATTTTAAATTATTGCTTATTATAAATGAAATATACTGAATTCTCACTGTATCCTGTGTACACCTAGTTAATTATTACTTGAATCTCATAGATATCTATGATTTGGCATTATAAATACAACTTCAAAGAGATGGAAATCTGCACATATCTAAAAATACTTCAGTAACAAAACCAGGATTTGAAATCAGATTTAGGTATAGAGTTTATTGTAATATAATTAGAAGCATATATTTTGAAGAAATATAAAATCAGGAAAAATGAACAACATATTACATTAAAGCTTTCTCTTTCTCTATAATACAAGGATTTCAAATGAATCATAATATTTAAATTGTTGCATAAACAGAATAAAATGTTGATTGGAATGTACCCTTTACCCAACAGAACTGCTTATCTTTACAAGCCATGAATTTCTCACAATGTTCAAAAGTGTATAGTTTTTTGGTTTCCTATCTGCATACAACATTGCTATTCTTCAAATAACTAATCACCTTCATTAGCTCCATCATGAGTTGGAACTAAACAAACATGTTTACTTAGAAAATAGTTTAGGGGCCAGCGCTGTGGCTCAGTGGGTTAAAGCCCTGGCATGAAGCGCCTGCATCCCATTTGGGTGCCGGTTCTAATCCCAGCTGCTCCTCTTCTGATCCAGCTCTCTGCTATGGCCTGGGATAGCAGTACAAGATGGACCAAATCCTTGGGCCCCTGCAAACGCGTGGGAGATCCGGGAGAAGCTCCTGGCTCCTGGCTCCTGGCTTCGGGTTGGCACAGCTCTGGCCATTGCGCCCATCTGAAGAATGAACCAGCGGATGGAAGACCTCTCTCTCTCTACCTCTCTCTGTAACTCTGTCTTTCAAATAAATAAATAAAAAAAAAAGAGAGAAAATAGCTATCCTACCTGGGTCAATTTCCTACTCCGTGAATTTGCTTTCCTGAGTCACAAATCACCAATATCTTGGAGTCTATTAATTCTTCCATGCTGAGAGTGTAATTTTTATAATCTTTAGCAAAGTCATCTATGCTTCAAAAATCATTTTACACACAAAAGGTATTTCAAGTAAATAGGTTATAGGCAAATAGAAACATATGATTAAAAGGCATCTAATGATTTGAATAACAGCAAATTAATCTAAAAAGAGGTAGAGTCAAATCCTGAAAGTACCAGTCACCAGATACTGAACATTTCCTGCCAACACTTGGAAATTCTAATTTAGGGATATCTACAGATTGTCTATATTTCTTGCCAGCAGGAAAAATCTGGCCAGAGGAACAGGCCATATTGCAGATAGCACATCCTCATCAAGACCAGAGACTCAGTGGAATTTTCTCTCCAATTTTACACCTAATTACTGAAAATTTTTGGAAAATGTATTTTTGAGTATTTGGACAAAGATACTAGATCTGCTAACCGACATACAATTTTGCAGCCAAAATATATTTGAAATTCAGTATCCGTTTAACTCTCACTTACATCTTCATCAATATAAAATTAAATTTGTTGAATTCTCAGATTGAGACATTCAGTGCCATAAAAAAAGTCCTAATGTGGACAAAGATGCAGTATATTAGTTAATAGTAAAGACGATGAGTCAGAAACAGATAAGCATTTATATGCATTTGTGAATACTTAGTACTCATACAAGCAATAATCATGAAAGATATTCCCAGAAATATCAGAATCGAATATGTATCTTAATTTCAGAAACGTCTCTTCTTCATGTCTAAAATATTCCTTTAGCATAATCACTTTTCTCAACACAAATTTTCTCTGGCCTCATTTTTTTTAGGTGCTGGTACAGGTATTCTTGAATAACACTGACTAATATGGATTCATCAGTATTACGTGCAGCAGGAAAATGGATATGTAAGGCTATTAACTAAGTTGACAAAGATTAATTATGAAAGTAAGATTTTTTCTTCAAATTCATGTACTTGTGACTAAACACATGTTTCTTACACTTTTGCAATTAATTAAACAACTCTTATTTTGCCTTAGTTATTTTTATTCCCTTATCCAAAATAAAATTGATTTCTCATTTACTCAGTAGAGGCTAGGCAGAAAACAAGGTTGATGGCTTCTAGATTTTCAGTAACAGATCCTAAAACTACCAAAGATAGTGATAATTCCTTATCTGAAGAGAAAACAACTTTGTGAATAAAAACACAATGTTGAGTGAAGACATTATGTTCAAATACTCTGAGAAAACATTATAGTTTTTGTATTACCCTTTTAGAAGTCAAGGACAAACTCATTAAACATGTTGGCCTTGTGAGTTGCCACCAAACAGAAAGGATATTGTCAGAGGGGTGATTGTGTATTTGAATATAAAGGAAGTCCCCACTCAATATCACTGGTATAACCAACAAGAAAAGGACCAAAGATGACAATAAAATTAAGAGATAACAAACAGTTCTGAAAAAAATGCAATGGAATAAACTTAATGGTGTTGATATCTAGGTATTGTTTTATGATGTATTGAAAGTATGTCATAGGTTTTGGTTGTTTATTACAAATTTTCCTTAAAATAGACTATGCACTCTATCTGGAACCCAACATGCCACTATGCATCCTGACATCTGCCTCCTCTTTGAACATTTTCTACCATTGCTTTCTAGCTCACTATATCCCATGCCAACCAGCTAGGATTGTTTTGTATAACAGGCCCCATTCCTGCTTTCTGGCCTTTGCACTTTCTGTAAACCATACCTAGGAACATACATACCAGATCTTCATATTATTAGATGCTCTTGTTATTAAGATTCTGCTCAGTTTCATTTCAGGAGTGAACTAGTGGATGGAAGATCTCTCTCCATCTGTATTTCTGTTTTGTCTGCCTTACAAATAAAATGAAATAACTATTTAAAAAATTTTAAAAAAGAAAACAAACTCCTTATTCCTTTAACATGGATTCCTAATCACCATACTCAATTTCTGGAGCTAATGATTCCAAGGACATAGCATAATATGTTATCAATGATACCTGCCATACTCTGAAATTTTTTTAAATTTTTTATTGTTTATTATTTGTTTATCCAATAGAATATGAGATTCGTGAAGGTAGGCATGGGAGTTTTCTGTTATGCTAAGAATTCTTTTTCAGCGTCTTAAAAATGCCTGGTACATGCAGATACAAAAGTACTTTTGTTAAATTCATTTACGTAAGGCAGATCTCTAACTCTCACAACTCTCCCACCCCCCACCCCCCCATTCAATGGATCACACATGGTTATATTTCATTTGGGCTTTATGTTTGCTGTAAGACAACTGCCAGTTTGCTGTACACGTCTTCTTTTTAGGACCCAGGATGAAAAAACTGCTCTGGCTTGGTCATGTCGTTGTTGAGGCAGAGGGAACAGGGAATGTCAAAGAACGCCATGGCACAGTCTGTGGCATTGTTGCCCTCATGCTGTTGTTTTCAAGAAAGTTGCTTGATTAAGACTGACTTCAATGGGAACAGGGCATGTCGCATGGCAGTGAGCTGGGAAGTCTAATCCTTATAGCATCTTAGAAGCTCAGCTTGATTAATGTAGAGAACACCGGAAGAGAGGGCACACACCTTCTTGTGCCTACATGGAAAGAAACCAGGTAACCACAAACAATAATGCAGTCTATCATGGTACTTTAATTGACGGCGTTTTGAGGAAGGTGAAACCACGGAGCACACTTTTTTGAGCGAAGCTAAGGAATGTTAGTGAACTGCTGTACTCTGACCCACCCAGATCCATAAACATTGCTAACACTCAGATATAACAATAAAATTTCTTTGTAAATATAAGAGGGCACTTCAAAAAGTTGTGGAAGATAGAATTAAGATAAATGTTTTTGGGTGCAAAGACTATCTTTAAATCTATCTATACTAAAGTTCTCCAAAAAGTTAATCAAAGTGTGTATTGTGAAAAAACTATGCATAAGATTCAAAATTTTTGCATCAAAATAAACACTTTTAATTCCATTTGTCAACAAACTTTTTGAAGTTCTCTTGTATTTCACAAAATTAAGATGTAATCTATTTCAAGATAAAATTATTTTATATACCCATAAAAAGTCAGCTAAATAAACACAGTGTTCAAAAGCTTTTAGCAGAGATGTTAAAATCCAACTAACACATGGATAATAAAATTAATAAAATTATAGTAAAAATCAGAAGTTAATTAGTTAAGCCTAAGATATTTTCAACAAACAGAATTTTGTGCTTTCTTTTGCATAATAAAGAGAACATTGTCTAAGCAAATTAACAAAAATAAACAATTTATGGGAGCATATTCAATATCTTTAAATTAATTTGTTCATAAGATAATCACCTACTGATTTTGATTCATAAATAACTGTTCTTATATTTAAGAAAATATCTGCATAAGAGTTGGGCAGCTGTAAGAGAGTTTAGCAGAGGATAGATAGCGACTCTAGTTGTAATCAGCATTGTCACTCGCAGGCGATAGTTATTTAGAAATTGGGTTTGGACTGTCTGTGTTTAATGTTTTTTTTCTGTAGAATAACAAGATTAGGTTGGAGCAGGGTTGCAAGCTGTGCTCCATGGTGTCTAGGAGCTTCCATGATGCTCTTCAAAGTCTATCAAGGGGTGGGAATGTGGAGGAAGTAGGGATCGAATATTCCTTTACCTTTTTTCCAAGTAGAGAAATTCATTCTTTAATATATTCTGCATTTCATACTAAGTAATTCCTCACATGAAAAATAAAAAAAGAAAAAAGAAAAGACTTATTGGCAAAAGGTAGGAAAAGAGATTGTTTTATGCAAATAACTAAGTAAATTAAAATTTGGAATAGCATATATGCATTTAATCATTGCTAGGTATGTCAATCTGGGAGATCTGAACAATCTTGTAAACCAAAGTCTATCAGAAAGGGTAAGTTTTAACACTTGGGTTTAATTCACAGTGTTGTTTGAGAAAGTGTTCAAAAATGGATTCTGGGGACTAGTGTTGTGCACAGTTCCCATACACCTTCCTACTAGTGTGTTTGGGATGGTAGCTGATGATGGCTCAAGTCCTGACGCCTGTACCATCAATGTGGAAGTCCTGGATGGCCACTCCTGGCACCTGGCTTCAGTTTGGCCCAGCCCTGATTATTGTAGCCATTTGGGGAGTGACCCAGCAGGTAGAAGATACCTCTCTCTCTCTTTGTCTCTCTCTCTTTCTCACTCTCTGACTCTGCCCCTGTCTCTCATTCTGCCTTTCAAATAAGTAAATACATTCTCATAAAATAGATTCTGATTTTTATGATAAATGCTGTGCTATGAGAGTTAATTCTAGAAGATATGGGAATTTCTAGAATTTACTAGAATAAAAGATGTATCTATCTGATACTGTACACTGGTAAAGGAACACACTTATCAACTAAGCGTTTGAATTCTTCATCCACTGTGAGTAGATACTTGTAGAGGATATAACAGTATAACGTAGGTATCTTGCTTCAAACTTCTGCATGTGGAAATCCAATTTTGCCAACACCGTTTGGTGGAAGAGACTGTCCTTTCTCCAGGGAGTGATTTTAGCTCCTTTGTCAAAGATTAGTTAGATATAGATGGATGTGTAGATTGATTTATGGTATTTCTATTCTGTTCCCCTGGTCTATATGTGTATTTTCATGCCATTACCAAGCTGTTTTGATTATAACATTCCTGAGGTATGTCTTGAAATTTGACATTGTTATGCCTCTGGCTTTATTTTTATTATTAAGGATTGCTTTACATATTTGGGGGCGTTTTGTGTTTACATATGAATTTTAGGATTTTTTTTCCAGGCCTATGAAGAATATCCTGGAAATTTTGATTAGGATCTCTCTCAATCTGTAAATTTCTTTGGGTGGTATGATCATACTAATTCTCTCTGCCTTTTACAAATGATCAGCCACTCATTTGTGGAGCTTATACTCTCAAATTGAGCAGTAAATAATAAAATAATTACATGTGATAATTAAACATGTAATTTGAATAAATTAAAATAAGGTGATATATGCAAGAGTGCCTTATAATGATGGTGAACATTTACAAGAATAATAGCGAAGGGGCCAGTGCAATGGCATAGCGGGTAAAGCCAACATCCCAAATGGGCACCAGTTCAAGTCTCGGCTTCTCCAATTCTGATCCAGCTTTGTGCTGCGGGCTGGGAAAGCAGTGGAAGATGGCACAAGACCTTGGGCCCCTGTACCCATGTGTGAGACCCAGAGTAAGTTCTTGGCTTCTGGCTTCAGATTGATGCAGCTCCGGCTGTTGCGGCCAATTAGGTAGTGAACAGCAGATGGAAGACCTCCCTCTCTTTCTCTCTCTCTGCCTCTGCCTCTCTGTAGGTCTGTCTTTCAAATAAATAAATAAATCTTTTTTTTTAAAAAAAGGAATAATAGGAAGACTTTTCTGAGGATGCAAAAGTAGATTTGAGAATAGTTATTGGCAAGACAATGCAACAGAAATAATGACTGGAAAAACAATCAAGTAAAATAAACTTGAAGAAACAGGAAGAATCTTTGGAGTTAAGAAAAAAATTGAATTTATTCTAATTAAGGTGAGAAATTTTTAAAAGATTATAAGCAATAATGATAATCTTAACTAGATTTCTAAAAATTTCTCTCATTGTTGTGGATTGTGAATGAGCGAGGGTGTATCCTGGGAAGCCTGTAAGAGGCTGTTACTGGAATTTGTGCTAGAAACAATGAAGATTTAACCAAAGTTTTGGGGGGAATGGTCAGAATTGGTCAACTTTGACATATATTTTTAGGATAAAACAGATAGTCATGATGATCAAATAGATGAGGAGGTAAAGAAAAAAAGTAATCAAGGAAGATCTTTACATTTTAAATTTATAGGTGTATGTTATATAATAAAGAGAGAAAAGTCTGGGGAGGAAAAGATTTGCCTAAAGTTCCAGGAATGCTGGTATTCACTTATTAATTCTGAAGGACCCATTAGCTATTCTAATGGGATTTTAGAATGGGATATGTATACGTTTGGATTTCAAGGAAAAAATTTGACAAAAATGTACACAGCCTATTGGAGCTAGTCATGACCTTTAGGTGACAATGAGGAAAAGAGGATCTCTATAGTATCAAGCTGATTGATAAAAAAATTAAAGATTAGCTTTGGTACTCTAATGACCTTTGACAATAGTAATTCCTCTGGGAAGGAATCATTTTTTTCTCTCAGAGAATGCAAATGAGAAAATAAATGACGAGCTTGTGGAGATACTAAAGTTGGGTCATTTTCTGCTAAAGATTTCCTGTGAAGTAGAAAGGAGAGAAACTTGGGGCAGTTAGTCTGAGGGAAACAGGGTGGTGGTAGGAGCCTAGTCTTCTTAAAGATGGACATAATAGAGAGGTGTTGACGGGTATGATATCTAGAAGGGTGAAAATCCCTGGAATGAAGTCCTCAAGAACACGAGAGGCCACCAAGTAACAATGATTTTTAATTTTATCAAGAAGAAAGACATCAGTGATGGGTAAAGTTGGACTATGTTTATTTGGTAGACATAAAATGTGACAGTTTTAATTTCATAGCTTTCATTTTCCGGGTGAAGTTTGAAAAACTTACCATTGTAAAGTTTGGTCGTGAGAGAGGTGCTTGTTGATGGTTTCAAGCACGTGAGAGAAAAAAGATGTGAACTAGTGATCTGGGACAGCTGAAAGTGAAGGAGGGTTTTCAGGAGTGATTGTATACATTTGCCCTCTTTGGTAATCTGTTTGCAGGGAGACCAGCCAGGTGTATTCTTTCATTCTATTTTCCTACATCAATTTAAAGTGCATGTGGAAGATTTCAATTGGTCTACGACATGACTGGTCTGAGCCAAGCTCTTCCAATTGACCTTGTTGACCAGAGATGAAAAGAGGACAAATCTAGTCACCAGCATTTAGTTGAGTTGTATGTTTAACTGTAAAACACTTAACATAAACACATGCAGTATAATGTAGATAAGTTTTAATGTAGATAAAATAATTATAATATAGATAGTTCAGAAAATGATAGTACTGTAATTAACATAATTATGAGAAATGATTTAGGGGGAAAATTCAAAATAAAAATTAAGATTCTTAAATAAGTCAAGTAAAAATATCCAGCCAACAAAAGATTCATTCTGAAGCCCTCATTTGGATTCATATATACCTATAATTGGAAGCAAAAACAGATTATAGGGGCTGGCTCTGTGGCATAGTGGGCCAAGCCTCCTCCTGAGGGGCAGGCATTCCACATGGGCACCAGTTCTAGTCACTGCTGCTCCTTTTCCAATCCAGCTCTCTGCTATGGCCTGAAAAAGCAATAGAAGGTAGCCCAAGTGCTTGGTCCTCTGCACCCATGTGGGAAACCCAGGAGAAGCTCCTGGCTCATGGCTTCAACTTGGCCCAGACCTAGCTGTTGCAGCCATTTGGAGAGTTAACCAGCAGATGGAAGATGTCTCTCTCTCTCTCTCTCTCTCTCTCTCCCTCTCCCTCTCTCTCTCTCCCTCTCCCTCTCCCTCTCGCTCTCCCTCTCCCTCTCCCTCTCCCTCTATCTCTGTTTCTTCCTCTATCTATAACTCCACCTCTCAAGTAAATAAAATTTTTAAAAAATGGTTCACCATATAGTAGTATGACTTTTTCAGTGTTCTGTGATCTTAAAGAATAAACATGATAAACTCTTACAAATGATAAACAGAAAATATTTGCATGGTTACAGTTCAGATGCTTGTGTGATTTCATATTTGTAATATTAACAATGTAAAAATAAACCCAGAAGCATTTTAAAGGCAAAGATTATTTTTTCAAAATTCTTCATGTAAATTGCCAGTTTTTCCTAAGAGTAGAAGGAGGTCTTCAAAAGTTCATGGAAAATGCATACTATGAAAAAGATTTGCAAAGACTTCAAAGTTTGTTTACACCAAAGCAAACTTACTTTGTAATTCCATAGAATTTTGATGTGCCTTTATACATTATATTCAATTGTGTTTCTTGACACACTTTGTTTATGCAATAAAAATAATGATCTGAAGCATCTTTTTTTTCTTATGAAGACTTGTTAATCTGTGAACTTTTTCTTTAAAGTGTTAGACTTAATAGCACTCTTATTAGATTATACATGCAAGTGGGATTGTTTGATATTTGTCTGTCTCTGACTAAAATGTTCCACTTAACGTAATGTCCTCTAAGTCCATTCATGTGTTGCAGCTGAGAGCACTTCCTATTTTTATAAGACTGAATAGTATTCCACTGTATATCAATACCACATTTTTAAAACCCACTTATCCATTGATGAACAAAAAATTTTCTACATATCTTGAATACAATGAACATCAGAGCACAGATATTTCTTTTGTATACTGAATTCAACTTCTTTGGGTATATATCCTGTAGGATTGCTGGATTATCTGGTAGAAAATTAATTTACTCTGATCAAATTGGATGAGAAGATACTTAAGCTTAATGAAATTAGAAAGTAATCACAAAGACACAGACAACCTAAATAGACTAATAATAAATGATGAATGCGTGTAAGTAATAAAGTCTCCCAAAAAGAAAAATAGGAGACTAGGTGGCTTTACTATTGAATTCCACAATATTTTTAAGAAAGAACTAACGCCAATTTTCCTCAAACTATTGGAAACAACTGAAAGACAGGGAGCCCTTCCAAATTCATTCTATGAGGCTAGCATTATATTTCAAAGCCTGAGACAAACACACACACACACACAAAGGAAAACCATAAACCAATATCCTTGATGAATATAAATATAAAAATTCTGAACAAAATACTGGCAAGTCAAATTCAACAATATTTCAAACACATATTCCACTTTGACCAAATGGGATTGAACCTAGAGACACAGGGACAGCTCAACATACACAAATCAATAAATGTAACATATCACATAAAGAGAATTAAGGATAAAATTTATAGGATCATCTCAGTATAAAACACTTGATAAAATACAACATACTTTTATGATAAAAAACCTTGAATGAATTAGGCATCAAAGGGACATACCTCAGTACAATAAAGGTTATATATGACAAGCTCATAGCCAATATCATATTGAAAATGGAAAAGCTAGAATTATTTTTGCTAATATCTGGAACCAGACTGAGATGTCCATCCTGGTCATTCTTATTCAGTTCAATATGGTTGTTGAACTTTTAGTCAGAACCATTTGGCAAGAGAAGGAAAAAAGACATAGAAATAGTAGGAGAGAAAGTCAAGTTATCCCTGTTTATTTCCAGATGACATGAGTTTAATAATAAAAGGAGCAAAAGACTCCACAGAGAGATGATTAAAACTCCTAAGTGAATTCAGCAAAGTTGCAGTATACTAAACCAACACCCAGAAATTAGCAGCATTTTTATATATCAATATGGATCCTGCTAAGAAAGATTTTATAAGAAGAATTCCATTGACAATAGCCAGAAAAAGTTAAATACCTTGGAGTAAGTTTTACTAAAGAAGTGAAAAACCTCTACAACAAGAATTATAAAATGTTAATGAAAGGGATTGAAGAAGATACAGAAAATGAAAAGGCTCCAATGCTCAATTGGAAGATTTGCTATTATCAAAATGCTCATACTACCTGACAGTATTTCCAGCATCAATGCTATAACCATAAAAATTACACTCTTCACAAAATTTTTTAAAAATCTCTAAAATTTTTATGGGTACAAAAAAGATCCCAAATAGCCAGAGCAATTTTAAACAATAAAAACAAAGCCAAAGACATGAAAACAGATTGTAAGATATACTACAAAGCTATTGTAATCAAAGTAACATGGCACTCATAAAATTAGGCACCTAGACCAATGGGACTGAGTAGAAACACCAGAAATCAATCCATACATCTATAACTAAATTATCTCTGATAGAGTTGCTAAAAACATTCCCTGAAGAAAACACAGTCTTTTCAACTAAAAGTGTTGGAAAAACTAGATTTTCATATGCGTAAATTTGAAACAAGAGCCTTAAATTGCACCCTATACAAAATTCAACTCAAAATGCATCAAATATCTAAATGTAAGACACAAAATGATGAAATCACTAAAGGACCATATAGGGTCCTTTAGATATTGGTATAGGCAATGCTTCCTTTGGCTGAAATGCAAAATGCACAGACAATAAAAGGAAAAAAAAAAAAAAAGGACGAGTGAGATTTTATCAGATAAAGGAGATCCTGTACAGCAAGGAAAACAACAGAATGAAGAAACAACCAACAAAAGAGAAAATATTCATATATTATGCATCTCTATCATTCTTCCTGTATTTAACCAAATAAGTATTTTTTGAAAAAACTGGAAAAATTCTTAAATACATACAAAATGAATTTTCTGTGTAGCAATATTTCAAAAGGTGCACAGAAGATGGAATTAAGTGATGTTTATTATGTGCAAAGAAGTTGAATTCCAAGCATATGAAATTCTTCAAAAGGCTTATGGAAACTGCATATTAGGAGAAAAGTACACATGGATTTCAAAAATTTTGGCTCCAAAATAAATTCATCTTTTAACTCTATTTACATGAACTTTTTATATTTCTACTTATATCTCTTAGTTTACGTGGAAATCTTAGTCAAAGAGGAAAGCAAAGGGAACTGTTTATGGAAACAGGATATCAGTTCTTGATTAGGCAGCTCTTTAGGGCAATGATAAAGTTAGCAAATCATTCTATTTTCAATTTCATCTTTAGAATTCACTAAAATGACCTAAAAGCATGTTTCTTTTATCTGCACAGCAAAAGCAGCAGAATCCAATATTGATAAGGATTTGAAGAAAAGAAAAATGACCGATTGACCAATGAGTAGAAAGTTCAAAATGTTATAAATTTTCTGCAAGATAACTAGATTCTATTTTTCTAAAAATAATACAAGTTCTATCATAAGGGCCAGAGTTGTGGCAGAGCGGGTAAAGCCACTGCTTACAGTGCCAGCACTAATGGGTGCCTGTTCAAGACCTGGCTGCTATACTTCCAATCATGCTCTCTGCTATTGCCTCGGAAAGCAATGGAAAACGGCCCAAGTTCTTGGGCTCTTACACCCAAGTGGGAGACCTAAAAGGAGCTCCTGTCTCCTGTCTTTGGATTGGCCCAGCTCCAGCCATTGCAGCCATTTGGGGAGTGAACCAATGATGGAAGACCTCTCTTTCTCTATCTTTACCTCTCTCTCTGTAACTCTGCCTTTCAATAAACAAATAAATGTTAAAAAAAATCCATCCTAGGACCTTTATGTTTAGTTTATAGGAATTTAGGTTTAACAGTAAGTAATAAAAACTCACAGTAGGAATTTTGTATAATTTTAAAATAAAAATTATTTATTTTTACAACAGATATTTATTATAATACTTAACAAAAATGTATCTATTATAATGATTTTGTTAATAATTCTTATTGGATTTTCGAGCAAAGCAATTCAGGTTTTAATATATCATGAATAAAATAAACCTATTTTAAAAATTCTATTATAGAACCAAGGAAATGCACTTATCAAATGTGAATAGTGTGTTTTTGAGTTTTGATATTAAGAATAATTTGTATATTAGCATTTAGTATTTCTATAGCTATTCCAGGAAATTTATTGGTAATAAATGGAAGAGAAAATGCATCCTCCATACATAACACAACAGAAGTGACAGTAAGAGGGAAAAGTGTAGAAGTTTCCATGAAGAATCAAAAAGGAGTAACTGAAAATACAGAGTTAATAAGTTTGAGATCCAGAAAGACTAATGTCAAAACTGGTGCAGGCTCTTTGGAGAGTAAATCTGATCAGAGAGTAACACGAGGTATCAAGAGACAGGCAGAAGATCCAAAGAAAGATAAGGACATTGTGAGCACCAAGAACCAGAAGACATTGTGACGATGTTTAACAATAAAACTGAAGCAAGGAAAATATAAACTTAGTTTAGTGAAAATTTTAGTATAACTTTTGCCATCTATGTAAAATGAACTCTGTAAGTAATGCTATTGATCTGTTTAGAGAAATAAGGGTATAATTTTCCAGTTCAATTATCTTCAAAAGGTCAAGTAGGGGGTTGCTGGGTCTCCTAGAGTGATAAACATTTAAGAATTGCAGGGTAGGAAGTGGGGTTGGGGCCATCGTGTGGCCTCTGCATTACAAAATAAAGCTCTGGATATCCTCAAAAAAAGAATAATTTGTATATTATCATTTATTATTTCCATAGCTATTCCAGGATATTTATTGTTAATAAATACAATATTAATTTGTTTATCTTGATATTAGGAGAATTATGACATTTAAAATACCATTTTTTAATTTTGTCTTTAAATTAAACTGGTATTACATAAAATATTAAATGCTTGAGGGGAATGGATATTCATTAAAATGTACAGCACTTTATATATTTATTTTATGCCAAAAGGAACACAGCTGTCACTATGTGTCTATATAAAATTAGCAAGTAATCACTTTAAGAAATGAATATAAATAACATTTGAATAAATCTGTTGTCTTTAGAATGATGTTTGATGAACATGTCATATCCTGTGAAACTTCAAAAACAGTGTTTCTATATAAATCAATCAGAGGAATTTCCTGGAATGGAGAAATACTACAGTATTTGTATTATTTGCATTTCTCTGCTCAGCCAAAAAAAAGCCACACACATACACACACAAAAAAAGTGAAATAAAACCTATTAAATTCCAAATATACTACAGATTGTATTTTATGATATTCTAAGTAATTTGAAAATTTTAGCACTGAAACATGAACACATGTAAAAGGAAATAGTGGTGCATATTTCTCTATCAGAATTACAAATTTTATGGAGCTACCATCAACTAAAATTTTAGAAGTATTTGGAATTGGAAACAATCATATTTTCTGGGAAGATAATGCTAATAATGTAGGGTTAAATATGGTAATACATCAAAATATATAATGAATAGAATGTGTTGGGGTAAACTTGAGAATGTGTGACATATTGTGTTATCATTTTACATGAATCTTACTTCCTGGCTCAGCCAAGACTCCAGAGAAAGTTGGCCACTTTGCAGACAACCATTATCCAATTTCTGCAGCAGGCACTGTTGGGATGGTGGTTCTTTATAGGTCAAATATCGCTTCCATGCAGTAGATATTTATAGTGTCCTACTTTCCTGAGGAAATGCTGACATTGCTCTACTATGTTTAACTTTGTGAGCTCAGATAACAGATTTTCTTGATAACATTAGTTCCAGCTTTTACATTTCACCTTTCTTCCTCAGAGTCCCTATTTTTTTTCTTGGTGAATCATTCTACCTACTTGCACAAATGTCATGTCTGTCAATTCAGGGACATATCTGTTCTCTGTTTCTTTCTTCACCCTGGAGCATGCACTTTACCTTGAGAGATACCAAATGAAAATAAATTGTGTTGGGCTATTTCCCTAAGGAAGCTAATAAAAATGCACAGTGTTCTTGTTTATGAAGGTTTGCTTCCTTCCAGAACCTCAGGAAAAAAAAAAAAAAAAGCAAGGCATACAAATAAACGCTCAGACAAGTTCAAAAGCAGCAAATTCTGGCCATAATATGCATAATTGCTAGCATGAATCTTTCAGTTAGGAGCAGAATCTACACAACCCCACATGAAATCTCTGACTCACCTAAGTGCCAATAGCTTGTTAAAATGGATTTTATGGTACACACAGATAAGTCATTTAAACATCCCTGGTTAATTTCCAGAAGAAATATGCTGTAACACAGTATTGTAATTCACAGAATAGAACAAAATAATGATGCTACTACCATACCCATTTGGATTTCAACGTCTTTTTAGTAGCCTCAACACACGGAACCACCCTAGAAATTTTAAGCTAAATATCTACCTGTAAATATATATTGGGACAATAAAAACATTTTTTCAGGGTTCACAAAGACAGCTCCTTGTGTAGTTCATATGGTAAATACAAATATCACCTGAGGTAGTCCTTAAAAACATGAAGGAATAATGAAGAAAAGAAACTTGCTGCTAACAGGTACATAATTAATCTTACATAAGCTTTTTGTGTTACAAAAAGATGATGAAAACTTAACAATGATAACCTAATATATATATTAATAACACTTAATCTGTCAGAAATATTTTCTACATTCTCACTAGGATTAATAACTTTTCCTTTAATGATAAAAATGAAAATTTGGTGGCATTGTGTTAATTTCTTTTATTCATTCAATAGATTTTCATATTTATTGCATCTAGACTCCACTTGTATGAATGTATAAGCAAATGTTAAACCCTTTAAAAGAATCACATGTGAGTTTTAAGCAACTTAAATAAGGTATAAGTTACAAGCATATCAAATCACCATTTTTAATACAAGTGCATATTAAAAGAGTCTTTGAAATGTGTACAATTATGTTACCACTCTTACAATTACTTAGAAAATCAAAAAAGTTGTACTTCTATATCCAATAACACTGGTTTACCATGATAAAGATACATGAAAAGACAAAATTAATACTATGTAAGTATTACAATTCACATGTTTTGAATAGCATTTTGTCAGCATATCTAAACAAATATTGTCCTAATATTTGATACCCAATACTTAAATATCCACATACATGATAAGCTTATCCACTATTGTAAATTAATATTTTGTCAAAATAATGTGAATTATTATTTTATTTTCAAAAGGGAAATGTATTTTAAAATCAATGATTAAAAATAAAATTAGACCTTTTCACTATTTAAGCCAGGCACTGCATTTGGTATCTGATGACACAAATCTGAAAAGGCTTGCCTTTTAGAAATTGGAAGGAAGATGATGAGTATGTAGTGCAGAGCTTAAGACAGCACTTGGGATACTCCCATTCTATATCAGGGTGTTTGGGTCCAAGTCCTGGCTCCACTCTTGGTTCCATGTTCTTACTACTGCACAAGCTTGGGAGCAATAGGGATGGCTTGAGTGAGTGAGCAGGTCTTCTAAGTGAGAGATGCAAATTGAGCTCCTGACTCTGACTTCATTCTGCACCAGCTCTGGCTTTTGCGGGCATTTGGGTTTGAACCAGCAGATAAGAGATTTCTCTCTATTTGTTTTTGTCTTTCTCTCTCTTTGACTTTCAAATAAATATAATAAAAATAATTTTAATATTAGGAATTTTAATTTCATTACAAAAGGAGAAACATAAAGATGGATTGGCCAGCAATAGGTAAACCCTCTTTAGTGTCATTGCAAACCTTGGTTCATACTTAGTAATTTTATTTTATTGTTTTAAGATTTATTTATTTATTTATTTGACAGGTAGAGTTACAGACAGTGAGAGGGAGAGACAGAGAGAAAGGTCTTCCTTCCATTAGTTCATTCCCCAGATGGCCACGATGGCCGGAGCTGGGCCTATCCGAAGCCAGGAACCAGAACCTTCTCCTGGGTCTCTCAAGTGGGTGCAGGGGCCCATGCACTTGGACCATCTTCTACTGCTTTCCCAGGCCATAGAATAGAGCTGGATTGGAAGAAGAGTGGCTGGGACTAGAACTGGGGCCCTTATGGGATGCCGGCGCCGCAGGCGGAGGATTAACCTACCGCGCCACAGAGCCGGTCCCCTGTAATTTTATTTTATGATTATTTGTGCACAGAACCAAAATAGCTACTAGAAGTCCAGTCATAATAGTAATATTCCAGAAAATACGAAAGAAAAAGGCGATGAATAAAAGGCAGGCTAAGTCAACCAATACCTACTTCTAAGTACTCCTGTTCAGAAACGTATGATCACTATGTTCCTAAAGTTGTACTTATGAAATGCAAATAAATATATAAATAATACTGCTGCCCCCCAAAAAATAAAAAAGAAACATGTGAAATATTAATTTAACAATTTTTACTTATATCTGATATGCAGAAGTCAGTCATGTGACAGTTACCACAAGGAAGAAAGGAGAATAATTTTTAAGCTGGTCAGTCTACTGAAACCAATGCAGTTATAAATGGTAACAAGAAAGGGAGAACTGATACTAGGTGGCCCACTGACAGCTGATATCCACAACTTAAACTGAAAAGAGGCAAATTCACTGTATACTATCTGTATTCTGGTGAATATTTTTGAGTTTTTATTGAAGAACCAGAAATGTCCTTATCTTAACTCCTAACTCCTATATATTTATATTCCAGCCTTCCTTAATGTAACCCCTTTCTTATGTTCTGGATCTATGGAACTTACATTTTCATAAAACATAATTCAGCAACTTTTGGCACAAAATGAATGTCTTTCATCTATTAAAACAATTTAATCAATTAAATAAATTATTATCTGGTATTTAATTACCACCTTTCTGTACATTAGGAGGGTGCATTGTTTAATTCTCATGAACTATATTAACCTAATAATTCAGTAACATTTTATAAGTTCTACTTAATAATATGGGAAATTTAGCTTATTCTAGCTGTGATAGTATTAATTACTAACATTAATCATTATTTACTAGGCACAATGATTTAAGATAAAAAATACACCTGGGTTGAGGCTAGAGAACACTACTCAGAAAAGAGAAAAATAATTTTACAAAGCTTAGATTATCTTATACATTAATTCTACTTCATTACCCTCTATAATGCGAATTTAAATCTCAATTAAATAGTTACACCCAAAATATACATGCCAGAATTTTAAAAAATTATCAAATATTGCTAATTATTTGGAATATCTAGAATATTCATTCATTTCTATTGAGAATCTAAAAGTGTATTTAAGCTTTGAGTAACAGTTTATTTCTTACAAAGTTTAATATGTGAATATATTTATCATACAGTCCATATTCACACAGTTTATGTGCAAATGTTCATAGGAACATTCAACACAATCTTTGAAATCTTGAGTGTTTATCAACTGGTAAGTTAAGTAAAAGCGATGGGATAACAATGGAATACTTTGTGTATATACAACAGCATGAATTCATCTGAAATCTTTACACTCCACAGCAGACAGAAAGTTTATATTCTTCCCGATTTTACCTATATATAACATTCAGGCAAAACTATAGTGACAGAAAGCAGACCGGTTTATCATGTGACTGGGACCAGGGAAAGACTATTAACTGCAGTAAGCACAGGAGAATCATGAGGTATGGTACACGTACTCTACATCAACACTGGCTGATGGGGGCTGGTGGAGAGTGCTGTCTTTCCAGAAGGTGATGACTTGTCAAGCTCAAACTGGTTATCAGAACCCAAGTGAACTGAAGAAGTTCTCTTCTGAGGATGTTGTCTGTTGAGAATAACCATGGAGAAGACCACCTTGCTAAAAATGTCAAGATATTTACAATCAAGAATAGAACAACATAATAGGACATTAAAGGACATAACAAATTTAATGCATGACACTTAACCATGTCACTTTTTTTTTTTTTTTTTTTTTACAAACTTTCAAGGGGCTGGCGCTATGGCATAACAGGCAAAGCCACCACCTGCAGTGCAGCATCCCATATGGGCACCAGTTCAAGACCCGGCTGCTCCACTTCCAACCCAGCTCTCTGCTATGGCCTATTAAAGCAGTAGAAAATGGCCCAAGTCCTTGGGCCCCTGTCTCAACGTGGGAGACCCAGAGGAAGCTCCTAGCTCCTGGATTCAGAATAGTGAAGTTTTGGTCATTGCGGCCATCTGGGGAGTGAACCAGCGGATGGACGCCCTCTCTCTCTCTCTCTCTCTTATCTCTCTCTCTCTTTCTTCTTCTTCTTTTCTCTTTGTGTAACTCTGTCTTTCAAATAAACAAATCTTTAAAAAAAAAAGAAGCTGTGAAACTTGAGTGGCATGCAAGCTTTGGATAGTAGTGACAAATTGAAGTTTAAAACTGAAGACTTGAACCATGCTGTATAACTTCTTGCTTGTGGAAAACATATGTTAAAATATTGAGACATCTCATGGGTAATTTCTTAAATGGCTCATAAAAATTTTTAAATTTTATCTGTACTGCACTTTCCTGTAAGTTGAAGATCTAAATGAAATAACACTGCGTATTACAGAATTCAAACACTTAATGTGTAATACTGTCAGAACATTTTGAGACAAATTTATTTAATATGGCTGGTATCCAAATGATATCTCTCATATTTAATATTTTAGTCTATTGAAAAGAAATAGATGTAAAATCTAAGAAAAATCATATAAATTTTACTTACTATATAACTATAACAAATAACTGCATAATATATAGGAAGTCAATAATTTGATAGAGTTTTGAAAATGTCTTATACACTGGTTTAAAGATGAAAGGTCCAAAAGTAATTTTTACTTACCTCTCAATAATTAGTTTTAATGCCATATTTAATTTATAAAATCACATCTTTAACCAGTTGATTCGTATTGCAATATTGGGCCTATTACATATGTACTAACTTATGAGAGAATCTTAAAAATGATCTAATTTAGATGTTTTTAGTGAGACATTGTTTACATACAGTATAACTCACTCCTGTAAGTATACAATTTTATGGTTTTGGAAAATGCAGATATTCATGTACCAGTACTAAATCAAAATAATGAAATAGTTCCATCACAACCCAAAAATTAATTTATCATCAGACTAGAATATTCTAATAATTTTAAACATTAAAATTGAAACATCCATGACTTTAAATACTTGTTCAGATTGCAGACACTCAATATATCCTTAACAAACAACAGGCTTTAGGCCTCAATTTTAATATTCTTTTATTCTATTTCTTTCCTTCTTGGTATTCCATGAGAATTTGTGTTTTGGCAGGATAATCTTGAGACCACAAATCATAACAAATTAGTTATTTTAACACTTGTTTACATAATTCATATGGTTAGGTAAACTCTAAACAAACTTAACACTTTCTTCCCATCCTTTCATCCATTATTTTCTTTTGAAAAATACTTATGAAGTGATCCTGAAAACTTCTTTTCTTTATTATTCTAGCTTTAAGAATCATCATAGAAATGCGTATTTGTATATACGATCAAATAAAACTTCAGTAAAGTATAACACACAGTCTTAGCCACATCTTTCATATATCTAACTCCCCCATTCAAAAAAGAAGGACAGGAAATATAAATTGTAATCTCAAAGATAACAGCTTTATATTTATACTTAAAAACTCTACCTTCTATTTTATAAATATATCTAATCTCATAATAACATACTTGATACCTTATGGAGTTTCTTGATCAATTGCTATTGTTATTCATCTTCTAACAACTATGTAAGAAGTAAGGGACAGTATACACATAAATCTCTTTACTTCTTTATAAACATAAAAGAACAATCAAATCAAGAAAAAAATCTTCATATATAATTAGTACTGAAAGAGCAAGCTTCAGAATCTTGAAAAAAAAAAAAAACCTCATGAAGCAGTAAAATAAAATCTTAACTCAGAATTGAAAAAAAAGTCTCACCAAATTTGGGTACTATTCCATCATCCAGAATAACTGACATTCTTAGTATATTTTATGCTAGTTATTTCTGTTTATTAAATTGTCCTGTTTCTGTTGTCCTACATTTACTTGTTTTGTTACTGGGCTGTGAATGGTATCCTCAAGGAGCAATATTATCTGATTGGTTTCCTTTATCATTGAATATTTAATCAAAAGCTGGTAGAGATCAGAACCATTTTGTAGCTTTCCCAGTAAGGATTAATTTACCTTAAAAACTGACAATGAAATAATTTACTAGAAGATTTCAATGTTCGAAAATCATCTTAAAAATCAAACTTTTGTTTCATGTTAACAAACTTTCCTCTCTTTCTCTTATCTTTCTCTCTCTCCCATCACTACCCTCCCTAACTCCTTCATTTCCCTCTATATTTTTACTTGAGTTTAAGTAATTTATTTAATAAATACTCAACAGTACTCAACAGTACTATAATTTATGTGGGGTTTTTTTCCCTGTAGGTAATTCTTTCAGGATAGGAGAATAAAGATAAATACAACAATCCCTTTGGTCTTACATTCATGGAGTAGTTGCAAAAGTTTGTACAAGGGTATCTGCCTATTGACCCATCATTAAGTTTAAGAGCAGGCATTTAACCGATTAGCCTAGTGGTTAAGATGCTTGTGTTCCCAACTCAGATTACTGAGGTCAAATGCCTGCCCTGGCTCTTCACTAGCTTCCAGTCAATGCAGACACTCGGAGGTAGCAATGATGGCTCAACTAATTGGGTCTGTGCTATCCACAAGGTAGACCAGTATTGAAGTCCTAAGTTTGGACCTCATCACTGTAGCCAATGCCATTGTAGACATTTGAGGTGTGAACTAGCAGATGGCAGTTCTCTCTCTCTCTTTCAAATAATTTTTAAATTAAAGTTGTTTTTTATTTATATTACACATGAATGTTGATATGGAACTATTTCCAATGAAAAATAACTGCAGAAACTTGTCTGTACTTCAGCAGATAAATTTTAATGAAAAAAACAATATTTTAAAGAATATTACAAATTTATGTGAATAATAAAGCATAATACATTTAAGAAATTTCCTCAGAGGAGTTCATCTTATTCTGCAGATATATACTTTTGTGTTCTATCAAGAATATGGTAACCAGTAATCAGGCAAAATATTATCAAGTCACTTTTGAGAGGCAGAAAGCAAGAAAGAGAGAGAATAGAAGAGAGAGGGTTTCCATATATTGAGTAACTTTTCAAATGCTTGTTTTGGCCAGATCTAGGCCTGGGTCAAAGCCAGGAGCTGACTGGGTGGCAGAAACCCAGTTACTTTAGAAATCACTTCTGCTTCCCAGATCTGCATTAGCAGGAAGCTGCAATCTGGAGCCAGAATCAGAACTCAAATCCAAGCACCCTGATATGGAATGTAGGCATCTTGGAAGTCGTCATAACTGCTAACTCAAATGTTCATCTCAATACTATAAATTTTACTGGAGTAGCTTCATATTCAGTTCCAGCATAAGTATTCACATTTTTAAAAATAGGCTGTTTAAATATTCATGAACACACATACCAATATTAGTACAAACCAAGTATGGATATGCTGCATTTGACTGATACTCACTAATTAACAGTTACAGTTTCAACTGCAAACTGTTGATTGATATTGCTATTTTCAATGGAAAAAAGTACAGTTCTTCACCATAGTATTCACTCTAGACGTGTAACAACAGTGATGATTAAAGAGATATTGTATAATGTAGCTTCTTTTTTAATTGAGGTTGGCTGCAATGTTGTAAAAATGATCACATTTTAATAATTTAAACTTCTGAGACTTCAGATTGTGAAAGAAATTGTTAAAGCAATAAAACATTTTTAAAATAGTGGACAAATGCTATAGTTATAGTTTTATGCTTATTTTCTTAATTATGAAGTACTTTAGAAGAAGTCCTAAAATAAAGATTATATCTATACCTAAAAACAAATTTGAGAAGAGTGATTTTATATATATTTAGGAGAGTCTTCTTACTTAACAAGAAGACAAATTGACTCAGAATTCTCTTACATTTTTATTTTGTTTAAAAAATTGTCTTCTGTGTAGATGAGTACCTAGAATGGAGACAACTATTTGTCATGTAACAGTCTCAACCACTGACCATCATTTTGATACTCACATTTACTCTAGTAGAAATTATCCTTACCATGAAAACAATTTTTGAAAGTCAATTACTTTTTGCTTCGTGCATTCCTTCTCCTGGAAGCATTTCTTCATCTGCAAAGTCTTCCTTAGATTTCAGCTCTTTGGAGGATTATTACATTTCAGGTCACACAAAATGATTGAAACACTGTTACTCTACAAGAGACTAACAGAACTATATGGAAGCCTGGAAACCAAATTTAAAACTGAGTCTCAGGAAAAACTAGTAGGGAAAACAGGAAACAAAAATAAATATTTAAGCCAGCAGCTGCTCCCTCCCATAGGATGCATTACTAGGAAACTGGATTGGAACTGGAGTTTGGACTTCAATCCCAGGCACGCTGATATATGGAATTTGGGTGTCCTAAGTGTACCTAATCTGCTATGCCACAAAGTCTGCCTTAAGTGAAAACCCCATAATATCACCCTGATTTCTTTGACTTTGACATTTATAAATAGCCACTATAATAGAACTTGATGAAAGTAGATTTATTGTGATTGTCTTGTTGGAGTATTGAAAAAATTGGAAGACAAAAATTAAACTGTAAGGGTATTGTTATCACTTTGTTACCTCTATATACTGTGGATGCCCTACACATACCATGAAGGGACTACAAATTAGTGGTAGTGAGAAGGAAAAGAATAAACTGATAGAAGATGTTGAGAAGGAAGCACTAGTAGAACTTTGTAAAATTGTTATGACATATTAGAATTTCTGACAATTATACAATTTCTGCTAATTTATTCCAATAGGAAATATTAAATTATTATATAAACTAATTTTTTACCTTAGTATGTATTATATTCTTGACATTTAAAGCAACTAGGGCATATTCAAGCCATCACATTATATGCTTAAATAATAATGAAAGGATATTCCCAGAATCAGGCACATGCATCAAATGATGTCTCATATAAAATATAAGACAAAAAATAAGTTTATTGTTACTTTAGTTGTTTATGGGGTTGCTAATGTGGTTATTTAAGAGTTATTTTCTTTGTAACAATTTCATTTGCCATACTTGTATATAATATGAAAATGATTAGTTACATGAAATATGCATTAATTATTATTTAGAATATAGTAAGAGTATTAATTTCTTTTTTTTTCTTTTGACAGGCAGAGTGGACAGTGAGAATGAGAGACAGAGAGAAAGGTCTTCCTTTGGCGTTGGTTCACCCTCCAATGGCCGCCATGGCTTGCGTGCTGTAGCCGCGCACCGCGCTGATCTGATGGCAGGAGCCAGGTACTTCTCCTGGTCTCCCATGGGGTGCAGGGCCGAAGCACTTGGGCCATCCTCCACTGCATTCCCTGGCCACAGCAGAGAGCTGGCCTGGAAGAGGGGCAACAGGGACAGAATCCAGCGCCCCGAAGGAGTATTAATTTCAACACCTGCAATGGAGGTAAGAAAAGTTAGGACAGTGAATAATGAAATCATGAACGTTTGAGAAGTAAATAAATTACTGGATGAATTGTTATAGAATCTAAAAATTAGAAAATATTTTATTAAGTAGAGGTCATAATAATTATAAGTTGAGCTTTTAAAGATACGAGTGAATGAGAGAAACATGATGTTATGTAGGGGAAAACAAATTTGAATGTGTTCAATTTGCTATATGCATTTCCCTCAAAACAGGATGAGAAAAGACAAAACAGATAAAATATAACAAGAAACTTTTAAAAAAATAAATAAATACACGTTTGAAGAAAATTTATGGTAGATTTTTTCCAAGTTCCCATGCTACCTTTAATACCAACAATGAGTATTAATACCACTTTTGTAATTTTATGCTAACTCCCCATATCTAGTTATTCATTTGTTAAGCAAAGTAATCAGCCCTATGGACAAGCTATACTTAAACATAGTTCCCAAGATTTTCTCCTTTATTTGATATCATAAATATGCTGTATTTGAAGATAAGAGTTAATTCTTTCCGTCCCAGTTTCTAAAATAATGGCTGCTTTCTTCAGAAGCTGTATTACTTGTGCAGTGTATATGCTTGATACAGCTATTGCAATAACACATCCAGGCAAAATGAGCTACATCCTGAATGACAAAGAACCTCTTGATGCTTTGCAGTTTGTATTTCCTCAATACCTTTCCAAAACGCTGCTCAGGAAAAAGAAATTCTCATGCCTGTTGGTACACAGACACACACACACACAGAAAAAAAAAAAAAAAAAAATCTTTATACTCAGAGAACTGAAGAATGTGCAATGGGAGTTTAGACTTTAAAAAATATATTATTAGCCTCTCTGGAGTAAATGGAGACATTTTCTTTAATAGCTTATTAATTCTTAGGCTATCATGGGAACTGGAGTCACTATCATAGAGAGGTATTATGACAAAGATATTTTCTGTAGTCTGTTCACGAAATAAATGCTCAGGTACTGATATTTTAGAAATGCATTTCCGAAAGTGAATAAATTAAATAGTTTTGCAGCTGTAGTTCTGAGAAATGACATCAATGCTCTCTGGTTATTTGTAACCTGGCTACTTTTAGGACAAATAAAATATCTAGTCCCTAGGACTTCAAACACAACTGTTTCGATGATTTAAAGGTAGGACAACCCGTTGGCCTGCGTATGGGGTTGTGTGTATTTGAGTGTGTGTGTGGGTGGGTGTGTGTCTATGTAATATTGGCCTTCAATAAACATGTATAGATTCCTTATAATGTTTTTAAAATAATGGAAAGATGAATATAAATATGGTTGCATCCATTTCCGTAATAAACCAAGAAAACATTGTCTTAGGCTGTTTCACTTACTATTAAAAAATTGCCATATTGATAAACAATAGAAATTCATTTCCTATAGGTTCAGTAGTCCAAGGTGAAGGCACTGACAAATTTGATGTCTGGCGAAAACTTTATTTCTGCTCCTTGGATGGTGCCTCCTTCTTGTGTCTTCATATGGTGGAAAGGCAAAGATGGAAGAATAGCACGCTCACACCTCTTTCCTAAGGACATTGGTACCATTTGTGAGGGCTCTGCTGTCACGGCTTAATCACGTCCTAAATGCCCTATTCCTATCACAATGGCAATGAAGTTTAATATATGAATTTTAGTTTGACTATGTTCAGAATAAAGCAAACATTAAATATTCTATAATTTCAGCTTTCTTTGAGTCTCATCATTGAAAAATCTCATCCCATATGGGATGCCGGCACTGCAGGCAGAGTATTAACCTACTGCGCCACAGTGCTGGCCCCACAAATGGATTTTAAATCATAGTATACAGCCTCAAAAAATACCTGCATCACTGATCCTTGTGCAATACTGTGTTTACCTTTGCTTCTTTCACTGCTTGATTCAGAGCCTTCTATTTTGTGACTTATAGTCCCTCTGCTTTATACTAAATCAGCAGACCTGTATATCATTTCCTGAGACCTGTATATTTATGTTTCCTCCCACACTCTTACCATTGGTATCCACTGTTTCAGTCTTTATTTCATTTTTTTCTACATACAAATGAGATCATACAATATTTTTCCTTTGTGTAAATGACTTATTTTGCTTAGTGTAATGTTTTCCAGTATAGTTGATGTTGTGCAGATTGCAAGATTTTATTTTTTTCATCTAAAGATCCTGGGTACTCAATGAAAGTCTGGCACTATGCTTGGCATAATAGACACTTAGTTCTTGATAACCCTTTTTTCTTACTTAATAGAGTGTTTTATAGTAAAGAAAAGAAAAAAAACCCTTAACCATATAGTAATTTCATGTGGTTTCCAGAACTCAAGTACTTGGACCATTACCTGCTGTATTCCCAGGCACATTAGCAGGAAACTGGATCAGAAGTGGAGCAGCCAGGACTGGACTCACAGATCCAATAATGGATGTCAGCACTGAAGCCGTGGCCTAACTCCCTGTGTCACAGCACCTGCCCCATTATAAGATTATTTTTCTCTCATACCATCAGCATCTAAACAGTAAGAACATTTGTATCTTGAAATGTGTGGTGAATTACAGGAAAACACACTGGACAGAAAGTTATGTTCTATGCTGAAGTCAATGGAATTGATGGAAAAGATTTATTAAAGGATACAAATTAATCTGAGACATCAGAGCCCCCAAAAGCATTAATATCAGCTAGCCTTAGTTGCTTAATATAACTCTAAATATTATGAAGTTAGGCGTTGGCAGATTTGCCCTGATTTTTTTTTTTTTTTTTGACAGGCAGAGTGGATAGTGAGAGAGAGAGAAAGACAGAGAGAAAGGTCTTCCTTTTGCCGTTGGTTCACCCTCCAATGGACGCCACAGCTGGCACGCTGCGGCTGGCACACCGCGCTGATCCGAAAGCAGGAGCCAGGTACTTATCCTGGTCTCCCATGGGGTGCAGGGCCCAAGCACTTGGGCCATCCTCCACTGCACTCCCGGGCCACAGCAGAGAGCTGTCCTGGAAGAGGGGCAACCGGGACAGAATCCGGCGCCCTGACCGGGACTAGAACCTGGTGTGCCGGCGCCGCAAGGCGGAGGATTAGCCTAGTGAGCCGCAGCGCTGGCCTTGCCCTGATTTTTTTAAGCAAACTATAGCACAGAAGTAGCACTGAGAAGACATATATCTTCAATCGTCCATAATAAAATAAGTCAGCCTTAAATAGGTCAGCCTTAAATGCTATTGTGGTACAATAATAATAGATAATTAATGTTTAATTTGATTGTGAATATTCATGTTAGCATCGAAGGTAATAACACATGGAATGATTCCCTGTTCCCCTGCTTTATGAATATATGATAGTTTCCAAGTTTACTGTATGCTTTCTTTCTCTCATTTTAGTGAGTTCCTCACCATAGGCTTTTTTCCTTAAAGAGCCTCTTGATATTTTTAACTTGTTCAAATATTTAAATTACTGTTTACATTGGTAGTAATTATGAAATTAAAGTGTCAATTCCCTGAAATTAAAATTCTTGCTATCATTTATTTTGTGTGTGAGGTGCATGTGTGTGTTTATGTATATATATATATATATATGTGTGTGTGTGTGTGTGTGTGTGTGTGTGTGTGTGTAAAGAAGGAAGATAGAAACTGTGGAAGTGAGTGTTTTAAGTGCTTTTGGCATGTTTTCATGGCCATTATCCTCTGGAGAGGAAAGGTTGTCTCTCACTGTTTTAGAGAGGAATAGATACTTTGCAATGAAAATCATGTGAAGCTTTGCATGACCTCATTCAAGTTCTCTCTGTTATTTATTTCAGTGTAAAGTTCTGGAAATCTATGAGGTAAATAAATAACTCAAAAGAATTAAAAAATATAATTTTGAGAAATATGACATCAGTAAATACCACACACACACACACACATAGAGTGATTTGACATTGCTATTCAGTTTTTAAACAGAAAAAGAGAGATTCAGATATATTATACTGCTTTTTCTTTGGTCTTTGGAGTATTATTTTGAAATGCCATGTAGAAAAATTGTGTATGCACATGAGCTAATTTATCCCCAGTGTATTTGTGCTCTATATAAATGGAAAACACAGCAAAAAAATGTTTTTAAAAATTCTCATAGCTTTGGCAGACTGCCACTGTTGCTAGTCTAAACTCAAATTAGTCCCTTGCTAAAATTTCATTTGGAATAAAAGAGCCATGGTTTTCTTTTAAATACAGTTATCACTGATGTTAGCAAACTTTGAAAACAAAATCAAATGATGCAAACACACACTATTACTATTATTGTATCAAGTGAGCATAAAACTAAAAGAAATCTGAAGCTGTAAGATATTATTCCATTTAATCAAGCTTATTTTTTTATTTTTTATTTTTATTTTTTGACAGGCAGAGTTAGTGAGAGAGAGAGAGAGAGAGAGAGAGAGAGAGAGAGAAAGGTCTTCCTTTTCCCGTTGGTTCACCCCCTAAGTGGCCGCTACAGTCCATGTGCTGTGGCCAGCGTGCTGCGCCAATCTGAAGCCAGGAGCCAGGTGCTTCCTCCTGGTCTCCCATGCGGGTGCAGGGCCCAAGGACCTGGGCCATTCTCCACTGCCTTCCCGGGCCACAGCAGAGAGCTGAACTGGAAGAGGGGCAACCGGGATAGAATCTGGAGCCCCGACCGGGACTAGAACCCGGGCAGGCAGAGGCAAGCTTATTTTTAAATACAAAAAAATTAAATATATTTTGAAGATGCAACAATTTTATTTTGAAAACTGTTTGACTATATTGATTGATCTATATCCACTACCTTTCACTGCATCTGAGATAATTTTGCATATTAGTGTTTGCTTATGTGCATCATTCACATAGTAAAAATCTGCAAAATTTGCTCAACAAAATAATGTCAAAAACTTGTTGCTACCAATCTATAAATCTATGTAAAATAAAATCATCTGTAAATACAAAATATCTGCAAATACTTATGAAATAGTGATTTATGTAAAATAATTTTCTAACTTTAGTTATAAATTTTTCTATATATCAACTTTCAAGTATTTGATACACCTCTTTATTAAATCATTGAATTCTGCTTCAATAAATATGTAGTTCAGAGTATATGTATATATATTATATTTTCATATATATATTTATATATGAGTTATTTTAAGGAATTGGTTCATGGAATTGTGGTGGCTTGGGAAGTCCAAAAAATCTCATGGGGTTTTCCTCAGGCCGAAGACTCAGGAAAGTTACAATTTATGTTAAAAGACAATACGCTATGAAACTAGGGAGAATAGATGTTGCAGATATATTTTGAGGCATTCTACTAGAAAATTCCTTGTTTCTCAGGAGAGACCAGCCTCTTAGTCCAACCAGAAAGGATGAGCCCATTCACTTTATGAAGGACAGTCTGTTTCTCTCAAAGTCCACTGAAGCGAGGGTAGGTATTTGGCCTAGCATTAAAGATGCCCATTAAAACACACATATCAGGATGCCTTGGTTTGATACCTTCCTCTGACTCCTGATTCTGGCTGCTTGTTAAGGCAGAGCATGGTCAGTAGTAGTGATAGCTCCAGTAATTGGGTCCCTGCTACCCACACTGGAATTCTGAATGAGTTTCCAGGTCCTGACTTCAGCCATAGGCAGGGGCCTGCATAGACACATGGGAAGTTAACCAGTAGATGAGAACATTATTTATCTGCTAATCCCTGGTGTGTCTCTCTGCCTGTCAGAAAACAAAATTTCTCTTATATAAATGTAAATCTCATTCAAAAATATCCTCACAGAACCTATCAGCTGAGTATTATGGCCCAGAAATTTTCATGAATAAAATTAACCATCAAAAACCCACCACATGTTAACGTTGCACCTGTACACAACTTAACCTTCAAATAAAGATAATAACAATTTATATTCCTTCCTAATATTATACAACTAAACCCCATTATCTCTTTCTCCAGGAAGGAATGCAACATTCTTAGAAATATTTACTATTTTTATATGCTATACTCAAATAAAGTTAAAAATTCTTAAGTATTACGACATAAAGACAATCTTCTCATGTGATCTAAGAAGAAAAGGGAGAAAACAAAGATTTTTGTCCCACAGACATGCACATATTGTTATTCAGAAGCAAATAAGGGAGAAATACTACTTCAATATGGTATTTCTATAACTGGCTTGTTGGTTATTTCCAGTTTTCAATAACTGGTCATCTGAGTCTTGGATTTTACTGTGGTGGTTGAGAAAATACAAGTAGAACCTAGGGCCTCTTTATTAAAAGATTTTTTCCAGTCACAGTGTAATTGTTTTCTCCAGAGAACGCTGTTTCATTTTTATGTGCCATAGATAGGCTTAGAATTTCCTATACTTTCAAATTCTGGTTCTGTTTTGCTCAACAGTTCCTCATTATCTTTTCATTCCACAGTTTAGTAAAAGAAATAAAAAGAATTAATATACAACTTCCTATTAGCTTCAAACTATATAAAATCAAACTGTTCTAATGTGTAACATGTAACATTGACAAATACACCAAGAATTAGGAAATTGGATGAATTTTCAATATTATTAGAAATGGTACTTTAGAAATACCCTTATTGTTTCTTTCAGCATTTAAATATCCTTAGAAACTAATTATAACTTTTTACATGATTCCTGTTAATTTGGAATAATCACAGAACTTCATGTTTATTGAATGCATTTGGGTAAAAATATACATTTTACATATTATAAATGAATATATTCTTGAAACATATATTTGAAGATTGAGAAAAATATTTTTCATGTTAAAAATAGTTATTTTATTTCATTTTCTGGAAAATATGAAAATACCATTTCACTCAAACTAAAACATTTTTTTTTTTTTGACAGGCAGAGTAGACAGTGAGAGGGAGAGACAGAGAGAAAGGTCTTCCTTTTTCCATTGGTTCACCCCCCAGTGGCCGCTGTGGCCTGCGCACCACGCTGATGCGAAGCCAGGATCCAGGTGCCTCTCCTGGTCTCCCATGGGGTGCAGGGCCCAAGCACTTGGGCCATCCTCCACTGCACTCCTGGGCCACAGCAGAGAGCTGGACTGGAAGAGGGGCAACCTGGACAGAATCCGGCGCCTTGACCGGGACTAGAACCCTGTGTGCCAGAGCCACAGGCAGAGGATTAGCCTATTGAATCATGGCGCTGGCCAGAAACTAAAACATTTTAAAATTCTATGAGTACCAAGTAATAAAGTATGCATAATTTCTTTAACGTGTTTGTTCACTGAAAAAATTAAATGATGGCAAACTGTAAATGTTATTGTAGAACTCAGCTGGAAACCTGTGCTATGAGGAATTCTGCCATAATTGTCATTACTAAACTTCAGAGTTTTCCATGAAATTCAAAAATCATAATCACAAAATGAGTAGACAGGGCTGTGGCACCATTGTTCATAGAATACACCCACATGGGAGACCAGGAGGAAGCACCCGGCTCCTGGCTTCAGATTGGCACAGTGCACCCACTGCAACACGCTGGCCTTAGCGGCCAATTGGGGGGTGAACCAATGGAAAAAGGAAGACCTTTCTCTCTGTCTCTCTCTCTCTACTGTCTGACTCTGCCTGTCCAAAGGAAAAAAAAAAAGAAATAATAAAAAAAAGAAAATCAATGATCTAGATGAAAATTATAGTTCTATGCATTATAAAATATTCTACTGTAAGTTGAATTTTCTTACCATGTAGGTACAGTATGTATTTTTACCCAAGCCTGATATAAAAATCATGTTGACATTTAGGAGTATTTCTATGAAGAGATATCAGTGAAATGGGAGAGCAAGGGAGGGCAATTCTCTCTTCTGGTAATCAATGACAAAATTGGACAAAATTATCAAAATCAATTTTTAAAAAAAAAATCTATTGGTCACCAGATTACCAGGGAGTATTTATTTAGGAGAAAAGATGAATTTCAGAAGGAAGAATGAAGTGTGTAGAATTTTAACTTCATTCTTTTCTCAGTGAAATTCAATATATCTTTGCTACTAACAGACCCATAATCAGGCAGAAACTAGAAGCCTGGCAGCTACTAGAGTGAGCACCATGTAACTGCATTTTTGACATAGGCCTATTCTTAGAACATTGTCTTATTGGAATTTTTAAGTGATTGCCTGGAACAACTCACTATGACTTACATCTTACCCTGTAGAAGAACCTATTTTCATGGAGGCATAACCAATAAACAGTGAATCCATTTATTTAACCACAGGGATGTCTCAGATAGTAGCTGACCCATACAGAAAATGATAGGCAAAGCAAGTACTTGAAAGGAAAAAGTAGAGAATGAGATTACCATCCAAGTTGGGCAATTCTCTAACCTATTCCTGGGAATCTAGAAGGCCACATGCAGAAGACTTTGTGCATAATAGGGCTGAGCACTGGTCATCATGACCCTGAGAAGGTTTTCGGCTCTCAACATTGAGGTTCTGCTCAATAAAGATGTAAGGGCTAAGGTAGAGTTGCCAAGTGCGTAATGAAGTGTTGAAAGCATATCCTAATACTGACACAGAGCCCTTCAGCAAAGCTTGAGAGAATAGCTTTTCCAGAGATGTAAGAAAATCTCCATGGAAACATTAGTTGACCACTGTATTAACATATCAGAGACATCTGTGTCTAAAAACAGAGAAGTCTGAGAGAGAGAGGAAGAGTGTTTCCAGAGCTGTACCTTTATAATACTTATACCATAGAGTTTTCAACAACAAAATATTAAAAAAAAAAAAAAAAACTTACAAAGGTGGCTAGCATGGTGGCATAGAGGGTTAAGCCACTGCCTGTGAATCCTGCATCCTATACAGGTGCTGGTTCAAGTCCCAGCTCCAACACTTCTGATCTAATCCCTACTAATGTGACTGGGAAAGTAGCAGAGGATGGTTCTTGGGACTCTGAACTTATGTGGGAGGCTCAGAAGAAGCTCCTGGATCCTAGCTTCAGCCCGGCTCAGCCCTGATCATTGTAGCCATTTGGAAAGTGAACCACTGGAAGGAAGAACTCTCCCTCCATCTCTTTCTGTAACTCTGCCTTGCAAATAAATAAAGTAAATCTTAAAAAAAAAGATGCAAACAATCAAAAAAGTATGACTCATGCATAGGAGCATGAAAGGCAATACTTTGAAACTGCCTCTGATAAACTCCAAAGAAATTCCTGGACACATATTTTAAAAGAGCTACAAACATATGCAAAATAGCTAAAGAAAACATATCTGAGTAATTAAAGTAAATAATGAGTATTTTAACTTAATAAATAAAGAACATCTATAAATAGAGAAAAAACAAGTAGAAATTTTGGAGTTTGAAACTATAGATTTAGGGAGCTGGCTCTGTGGCGCAGTGGGTTAAAGCCCTGGCCTAAAGCACTGGCATTCCATATGGTCACTGGTTCTAGTCCCAGTTGCTCCTCTTCCAATCTAGCTCTCTGCTATGGCCTGGAAAGGCAGTGGAAGATGGCCCAAGTCCTTGGGCCTCTGCACCCACATGGGAGGCCTGGAAGAAGCTCCTAGATTTGGATCCTAGATTTGGATCCTAGATTTGGATCAGCACAGCTCCATCCATTGCAGCCATCTGTGGAGTGAACCATCAGATGGAGGATCTCTCTCTCTGTATCTACCTCTCTCTGTTAACTCTTTCAAATAAATAAAATAAATCTTTAAAAAAATGAAACTATAGATTTATAGAGACTCTATAGAAGATCTGAACAGGCAGCAGAAAGAATCCGTGAACTTTTCTGTAGTTCAACTAAAATTATTCAGTGAGAAGACAAAGAATAAAAAGTACAGAAAAAAAAAAAAAAAACAAACCAGAGATCCAGAGACCTAAGGGACACTTACCAGAAAGTTCAGCAACATGAATATAAATTCCACAAAATTTGGAGAGAAAGACAAGTATGAGTATTTGAAGAATAAGGTATTAAAAACTCCAAACTTTATGAAAACATTATGGAGTGGTCCCCTATTATCAGTGATTTCACTTTCCACAGTTTGAGTTACCCATCATCAACAGTGGTTTAAAAATTTATGGAGAATTCCTGAATGAAACAATTTATACATGTAAAATTTGCACCATTCTAAGCAGATGTCTCCATTCTACCCAGAAAAAAAATCATTCCTTTGTCCAATATATCCACAGTATATATAGTACCAGGACTATGGCATTGGACAGAATGGGTGTGGGGTTTTTTGACAATGTAGGATTTGGGCCTACACATGATTTCAGACATCCAATGAACATCTTGGAATGTATCTTATTTTGAAAAGGGGGGTCTATTATATGTATCATGGGTGTAGTATTATAGGAAAGCTCCATATAACTTAATATTTAAAAGGCAAATAATCTAACTATAAAGGCAAAGGATTTGAATAGACTTTTCTTTAAAGAAGATATACAAATGGTCTATAAGCATTTAAAAAAGATTTGTTGAATCAGTCAACTGTGAAAAGGAATTAAGTATAACAATGGGTATACTTCATTTATAATAAATGCCTATGACTAAATTTGATTAATTTTTGTTTATTATGAAAGGCTGAGAGATAAAAAGAGAGAGAGAAATATTATCCATCAGGTGGTTCACTACCCAAATGCCTGCAACAACTAGGACTGGGCTAGGCCAAAGTTGGGATCCTACGTTCAATCCAAGCCTCCCATGTGGGCAGCAAGGACCCAAATACTTTGCCTCCCCAAGTATGCAGTACTAGGAAGCTGAATTCCAAAGTGGAGCCACACTCAACCCAGCACTCCAGTATGGGATGCAGTTTTCCCTAGTGAGGTCTAAACCAAAATGCCTATAATTGAAAGACTCAAAATAGCACATGTTTGTGAGAATGTACAGAAATTGGAACAGTTGATGAGAAAGTTAAACAGTGTAACCACATTGGAAAATGTTTGAAAGCTCCCCAATAAGTTAAAAAGAGTTAGTATATAATCCAAAAATTCCATGTACAAGTACACACCATAGAAAATTATAAGCATGTTCATACAATAATTTGAGTATAATGTTTAGGGAGACCTTATATACAGCAATCAAAAATATGAACAGCCCAAATGTTTATCAACTGATAAAGAGATAAGCAAAATGCAATATTTTATACAATATCATAATAGTCAACATTGAAAGCAAATAGAACACTGATATATTCTACATTGTGATTGAAAATAAAAAGTCTATGCTAAGTGAATTAAGTCAGACATAAGACCACATATTGTTTAATTTCTTTTACATATAAAATTTAAAATCAGCATTTTTATAAAGAAAATATGACAATACCTTAGTGGGTTCCAGGGACACAGCTGAGTGGGGAAGAGGGGTGACTGCTAAAGGGTATATGCTTTCCTTTGGGGATGATGAGCACATCCTGAAATTAGATAGTAATGGTGTGGTGATGGTTGCACAGTGAATAAACTAACACCAAGTGCGTATTCTTAGAGAGAAGATTGTGTGATACTTGTGTAATATTTCAACTTAAAAAAGCATGCCACAAGAACAAAATTCTATGAAAAAACATCTGTGGGCCAGCATTATGGTATATCAGGTTGAACTGTTGCCTGCAACGCTAACACCCCATATGGGCTTTTAAGTCCAAGCTGCTACACCTCTCATCCAGCTCCCTGATAATGCACCTGGGAAAGCAGAAGGTGGCCCAAGTGCATGAGCCTGCAGGTGGGATAACCAGTTGGAGTTCCAATCTCCTGGCTTTGGGCTGGTATAGCCTCACCAGTTGGGGCCATTTGAGGTGGCAACCAGGAGATAGATGGAATGTGAGCATTGCAGGCAGTGGTTTTACTCCATTCTTTATCCACTTTTTTATGTATCAATGTGTATCAATCATCTTACCTTGTAAAACCACTGCCTGCAACGCTCACATTCCCTATGAACACTGATTGAATCTCAGCTGCTCCACTTCTGATCCAGCTCCCTGCTAATGCTCCTGGAGAAAGCAGTGGAACGTGGTCCAAGTACTTTGACCTCTGCACCCATGAGGGAGATACAGAAGAAGGTCCTGGCTCCTGGCTTCAGACTGGCCCAGCTCCAGCTGTTCTGGCCATTTGAGGAATGAATCAGAAGATGGAAGAACTCTCCCTTTGTGTCTGTCTCTCTGTCTCTTTGTAACTCTGCCTTTAAAACAAATATTTTTATGAAGTCATCTTTATTTCAATTCACAATATATATTTAATTTCCTTAGGTGAATTGTAAAAAATTGTATCAGAAATAAATACATTGGATTTTTTAAAGAAAAGCTGACGAATTCCCAAAATCTCTAAAAACATGCCCAGGTTTTTCTTTTTTCTTTTTATTGGGGGGGGGTTCCCAGGTTTTTTTGTGGGGGAGTTTCCCAGATTTATTATTTTTTAACTTTTATTTAGCAAATATAAATTTCCAAAGTACAGCTTATGGATTACAATGGCTTTTGCCGCCTATAACTTCCCTCCTGCACGCAACCTCACATCTCCTGCTCCCTCTCCCATTCCATTCACATCAAGATTCACTTTCAATTCTATTTATGGCGTCAGTAATCTCCCTAGGCTCTAGTCATGAGTTGCCAAGGCTATGGAAGCCTTTTGAGTTCGCCGACTTCGATCTTATTCCAACAGGGTCATTGTCAAAGTGGAGGTTCAATCCTCCCTTCAGAGAAAGGTACCTCCTTCTTTGATGGCCCGTTCTTTCCACTGGGATCTTGCAGAGATCTTTCATTTATGATTTTTTTTTTTTGCCAGAATGTCTTGGCTTTTCATGCCTAAAATACTCTCATGGGCTCTTCAGCCAGATGTGAATGCCTTAAGGTCTGATTCTGAGGCCAGAATGCTGTTTAGGACATCTGCCATTCTATGAGTAAGCTGTGTATCCTGCTTCCCATGTTGGATCGTTCTCTCCCTTTTTGATTTTTTTATTCTATCAGTTAGTATTAGCAGACACTAGTCTTGTTTGTGTGATCCCTTTGACTCTTAGACCAATCAGTGTGATCAATTGTGAACAGAAATTGATCACTGGGACTAGTGAGATGGCATTGGTACATGCCACCTTGATGGGATTGAATTGGAATCCCCTGGCACATTTCTAACTCTCCCATTTGGGGCAAGTTAGCTTGAGCGTGTCCCAAATTGTACATCTCCTCCCTCTCTTATTCCCACTCTTATATTTAACAGAGATCACTTTTCAGTTAAATTTAAACACCTAAGAATAATTGTGTGCTAATTACAGAGTTCAACCAATAGTATTAAGTAATAATATTAAGTAATAAATGAAATAAAGTTTTACTTTAAATTTTTTTATAAAAATCTCAATGTTGGGTATAGTTTTTTTCAGCTACCTCAAATATATTGAATGAAGTTGTTTTTTTTTTGTTTTTCATCTTTATTTATTTATTTAAATGATAGACAGCTAGAGAGAGTGAACAAGACATATCCTCCATCTGCTGTTTCACTCCCCAAATGGCTGCAACAGCCAGGAGTGGGCCAGGTCCAGGTCAAAAGCCATTAACCTTCATGTCTCTCACATAGATGGCAAGAACCCAATTGCTTGAACTATGACCTGCTGACACCCAGGGTTTGCATTAGGAGCAAGCTAAAACTGGTAGCAGAGCTGGAGTGGGAACCAGGTACTCCAGTATTGGAAGTAGGCATCCCAAGTCACCAACCAGCTGCTCCTCCTATTTCTTTTATTTTTTTGTTTTTTAGTGTAATTATTTTGCATATTAAATGTTTAAAGGTAGTTATATCCATCTTTTTTTAAAGGTTTACTTTATTTATTTGAAAGACAGTTACAGTGAGAGGTAGAGACAGAGAGAGAGGTCTTCCATCTGCTGGTTCACTCCCCAGATGACAACAATGACTAGAGCTGCACCGACCTGAAGCCATGAGCCAGGCGCTTCATCCAGGTCTCCCACGTGGGACTTGGGCCATCTTCTACTGCTATCCCAGGCCATAGCAGAGAGCTGGATCTGAAATGGAGCAGCTGGAACTAGAACCGGAGTTCTTATGGGATGCCAGCACTTCAGGCCAGGGTGTTAACCTGCTGTGCTACAGCACTGGCCCCAGTTATATCCATCTTTAAAACACTTAATATTGTATATTCAAAATAGTCTTTTTGAAGATCTATTAATAAATAAAATAAGGTCACCATTTAGTAACTTTGAATGTAAAATAAGGTTTGAACAATGATTTAAAGTTGAGGTATAAAACCAAATCATTTTGCTTTCTTGTTTTGAACATTCATATTTTACCAATTGAAAAAGGCCAATATATTGCCAATATCCCCTGGCTAGAATGACCTAAAAAACAAATCTCAATGATACTCTTTTTTCATGTTTACTGTAAATCATACTAATTGCTAGAAGGTGAATAAAATTACTAACACATATAGTTAAACATAATGAGAATAGCCCTTTGCAACATGTAGCAGCTATATTTTGGTCATTTGAGATTGAAATTTGCACTAAGTAAAAGTAATGAGCATGAATAAAGAACACTTTTCCAAATCTAATTCATTTTAGTGTCAGCATCTTATATGTTTTAAATTGAATAATTAAAAATCATGTGATGATGCTTTAGTAAGAATTCTTTGAATATGCAGTCAGGACTATGAATGAATTTGAACTTATTTCTTTTACGCTAAAATATGAATAAAACATTTAAGTTGTTTAATTGTTGGTTTTCAGTGCTTAAATTAGAGATTATTTTCATCAAACAGTAGAATATTTAACTGAGAACAGTTTTAACCTTGTGTGTTTAACCTCATTTTCTTAACCTTGTGGACATACTTTCATAGCATCAACAATTTATTAGTAAAATAAATAGAACCAAATGCTATATTAGAAATAAATCTGCACCTTGCAGAGGTAAGTTAAATTTCCCATGATACTGCCCGTTCATGGTCACTGTTACTGTATAGAAGTGCACCCTTCTTAGTTACTCCATTTTAATTAAAATGTTACATCGTTTTTCATACCCAACAAAAACTCTAGTACTTAGCTACAAGAAAAAAAAAAAAGATCTTACTACTCAAAAATATATAATAATGAATAATTTGCTAATACCATGGAAGAGAAAATATTTCAACAATGCCTTTACACAGATTAGCAAGGTACCAACTATGTAACTAATACATTTTTCAAATCTGTATAATAAAGATAATTTGAAAATAACTTGAACAAAAATGTTATGAAAATTATAAAATGTGAAGACATAGAATGTGATTTTAATTCACATTCAAGTTAAAAATCTAAGGATTTGGAAGAAAATTGCCATGTGAAATTGAACAGTTGGTTAATCAGATGATGAGGGTGAGAAGGATCTACTGATCTGTACTCTGGCTCAAAATGCCAAAATGACAACTTCCTGGCAAAGGAGAAAGGGTATCTTGCAAAGACTTGAGATAACATATTTGGCAAAATATATTTCTCCATATCAAATGACTTCAAGATGTTTTTTTATTAAAAGAAGAAATCTCATTATACCTAACTTTCTTGGGTAGTACAAAATAAGAGAAGCATATGAAAAAGATAATGTATTCCTGTGATTTTCAGGAGAGCAGAGAAAGATTAATATATTCTTCAAAAGTCTCAAAAAATAAAAAAAGGAAGGACAGAAACAGTAACAGATTGCAGGAGACTAAGGAGACAACAGCTAAATATAATCCAGTTTTCTGGGTTGTATTGTGGGATGTGAAGAAGTACAGTTGTAGAGCAACAGGTGAAATCCATGGGGCCAGTGTTGCAGCGTGGTAAGTAAAGCCTCTGACTGCAACACCAGCATCCAATATGGGGACTGGCTTGAGTTCCAGGTGCTCCATTTCCAATCTGGCTCCCTGTTAGGGCCTTGGTAAAGCAGCAGAAGATGGCCCAAGTGTTTGGGCCCCTGCCGTCCATGTAGGAAACCTGGATGAGACTCTTGGCTTCCTTCTGGCCCAGCTCTGGCTATTGTGGCCATCTGGAGAGTAAACCAGCAGGTAGAAGATAGCTCTCTCAGTGATTCTTTCAAAAATAAATAAATAAATCTTTTAAAAATAATAAAATTAAAATTTAAAAAATCCAACTAGAATTGAGATTTAGTAAAGGATACTTCAAACATTTTGTAGAAAAATTTAATTGAAAGATAAGCTTATTTTCATGCAAACTTTGAAAAGCATGCATAGTTTTTTTTTTTATAGTGTGAATTCATCATGAATTTTTGAAGCCTCATCTTATTTCACTGATATTAATTTTACTTTTTTTTTTAAGATTTACTTTTTTATTTGAAAGTCAGAGTTACACAGAGAGAGCAGGAGAGGCAGAGAGAGGAGAAAGAGAGGTATTCCATACGCTAGTTCACTCCTAATTGTCTGCAACAGTCGAGCTGCGCTGATCTGAAGGCAGGAGCCAGGAGCTTTTTCTGGGTCTCTCCCGCAGGTGCAGGGGCCCAAGGACTAGGGCCATCTTCTACTGTTTTCCCAGGCCATAGCATGCATCTGAAGTGAAGCAGCCAGAACTTTAACTGGCACCCACATGGAATGCCAGCACTGCAGGTGGTGGTTTTATCCTGCTATGCCACAGCACCAGCCCCAAATTTTAAACTATATATTAATCCTAAGAGTACTCCATGTTTTGTATCTGGGAAATGCCTATTTAAAACTTCTTTTGAAATAAAAAAAAATCACTTCAGCAGAAAAAGTTAAAAAAATGTGGAACAGAAAAATAATAATAAAAAAAACTCTGAGGGTCTATGCATACTCTATTTCATTAACAAACATGTTTATTCTTATATAATAACATTTTCTTGAATATTCTAGTTAAATCGAGTATAAAAATTTCTTCCCTTTTTTTTTTTTTTTTCACTTGACAGGTAGAGTTATAGATAGTGAGAGAAAGAGAGAAAGGTCTTCCTTCTCTTCCCCATATGACTGCCACAGCCGGTGCTGTGCCGATCCGAAGCCAGGAGCCAAGTGCCTCCTCCTGGTCTCCCATGCGGGTGCAGGGCCCAAGCACTTGGGCCATCCTCCACTGCACTCCTGGGCCTGGAAGAGGGGAAACTGGGACAGAATCCGGCGCCCTGACCCGGACTAGAACCCGGTGTGCCGGCCCGCAGGTGGAGGATTAGCCTAGTGAGCCGCGGCACCAGCCCCAATGCTTGAGTTTAGTTTTTGTTATTAAAATTTTAATCATCTATAACTTCCATTAGAAATGTTTTATAGTTTCCAATGTACAGATGTTCAATATATTATCAACAACTAGCTAAGCAGGAACGTGAGTTGAATTGCCTGGTGCTATAGTAGAAAATTAATTAATAATCACAAGCCTAAATAATAGTCAAGCTTTTAATCATCATTTGCACTCATATAAGCAAGAGTCTAAAACCAGAGAAAACATCCATGGTTCCTTTTCCATTTTCTTTCCTAAAATAGCACTCCAGTGGATCATTATATATATATATATGAGGATCTTCATATGGTAAGATAAAGGACACCACACCCTGCCACCAAAAATGAAAAAAAAAAAAAAAGATACCTACGTTTTTATGGCTTCCAGACCATGGAGGAGGAGGGAATGGCGAAGGATTAGATGTAGAAAAGTACTGAGTACTGAGTCTGCATAGAGAAAAATTCATGTTTCCCCAATAATGAGATCTGTAGATAGAGAAACCCTGTCAGGAATGCAGCTATGCATAACATGTCTGGCCAGGGGGATCTGAGTCCTAGACAGCAATCCCCTCAGGTCTGGCATGGAGGGCAGCTTCCGCCTGTGAGCGCTGCCAGTGAATGCCTTTGAAATTGCCTGTGATTGTGCAGGAAAAACACATGCATAGTTTTTCTGTCTAAGAGATTGACTTGCACCTGTATTAGCAAATCGATTCTTAAATACTTTGTGCATATGAATGAAATTTTAACATATAGTTTGAATATATATGTTGGCTGCTAGTATATAAAAATACAATTTATAATTTCTTTGTATAACTGAAGAGAATGTGCATACATTTGGTGATGTGTGTCACATTCTTAAACTTCACCATTATATGAATAGTTATACAATTACTTTTTTAAATATTGTGGCTTTTGGAGCAGGCACCTAGCCTAGAGGTTCAAACACCCCTATCCCATTTCTGGAGTTCCTGTGTCAAATTCTTAGCATTAGCTCCTTTTCCTGATTTCATCTTCCTGCCAATACAAACTGTTGGAGGCAGCAGTAATAGCTCAAGTACTTACATTTCTTACCAACCAATACGAGATCTGAAATATATTCCAGTCCTTGGCCTCTGTTTTGGCCAAGCCCAGACTGTTGCAAAAATTTTGGAAGTAAGTCAGTAGATTGCAACTCTCTATCTCTCTCACTCAAATAAATAAGTAAATAGTCTAAAAATTATACTGTGACTTCTTTATCATGAAATTACATCAGAAATCTCTTACTTGAACATGAAGAAAATTCTTAATTATTATTTTGTTTTTTCCCTCTTGGCTTAGTTCTTTTTTTAATGTTTTAAAATTTTTGTTTTTATGTTTTTAAAAGATGCAATGTGATTTGTAGATATAATTAAGAACTTACAATATCCCCTTTCTTCTTTCCTTCCCCTCCTTCATGCTACCCTGTTTCCCTCTCCCTTTTTTTTTAGTTTTTGAGATAACATAGTTTAAATTTACATTACAGTAGAAAGGCTTCATACTCCCCCAAATAAGAAGTTTAACAAATAAAAGGCAAAAAGATCTTAGTTTAGTGGGAATATAAACAATAGCTATAAATAGTAGTAGAACAGAAAAATGATTATTTCACCCATATACAGTAAATTTTAAGTAATCACAGCATTAAAACAATATTAGCATAACATTCTTAACTATTGGTTTTACAAAGGTATAAAACAAAGCTTTATACAACTATTTTTGCAGCAATTCTGATATACACAGGCATCTTCAGATACGTTTCTCCAATATTCATTATTCTTATTTTTTGTCATTTTGGAGGCTTTTTGTATGAATATTAACAGATCTTATAATCCAATGTCCAGCTTATTTTATATCTCCTTAAACTTTTTCAGTGTAATTAGTGAGACACCTAGCCCTAAATTTTAAATGGGTATAAACATTTCCTAAAGGGATAGGAAAATGTATTGGAAAAATAAACTACTTCAAAATGTCAGATATAAAACTCAAAATTGCAAAAATGAAAATAGAGTTAATGGAGTATGTAGCAAATTGGATGTAAGGGAAGAGCATACGATGTGTCTTAAGTCAGAGAAATCTACCCTAATAACTTGATACCTGGTAGTATTTATGCTGATTGGATAGTAAAAAGTATATTCAGGTAATGAAATATAATTATTTACCCCTTAATTATGTACAGTTTTTATGTATTTTTAAGCATGATTGTGTGTGTGTGTGTGTGTGTTGCATGGTTGTTTTACAATAACTGACATAACTGACCACCTCTTACATAGAATCTTCTTTCAACATCCTTGATGTTATACAGACTTTTGGCCCAGTAATTTCAGTCTCCATAGAGGTTTTGTATTCTGCACAACCTTGAATATTTGTATTCCTAGTGTTCTGTCCTCTATCAGATTGCTCTTTTATTTGAAAACAAGCATTATGGACCAATGCCTAACACAGAGGGAGTCTTCTAGGTATGCAATTTGGTTCAAGTGACCAAAACATAAAGCAACAAATATAAAAATAAATATTATTTGGACCAGAAAGAAACTTGCAATAAACCTTAGAGTAGGCTAGGAACAAAGTCTTCAAGGTGTCATCAGTTGTACTACCTAAAAAAGAAATGTTTTGAGATTGTTACTGTAACAGGCCATTTTCCTTATTGCTGCAAATTTTTTTTTTGAAGCTGAAGTTTCCTCCTTCCTTTACTACCAATTATCAACTGTCCCCAACACCAGCTAGTATTTCAGAAATTCGACTTTGGTTGATTATATACTTTAATCCTGAAGAAGTCAAATCCTCTAGTTGCTTTCTCTTCATAGGCCATGAATGTTGCAATTGCACATTTATCATTATTGCCAGAAATAGAATAATAATATGATACCCTAATGAGTCCATAGATTCTGACCTTATATTTTTCTACACCTGTAATATATAAACAGACCTAGATCCCCATAATAATCAGAGCCAATGATTGTGGCAATTAAACTTCACCTGCTTTTCCATATATGGAGCCCAAAATGTTTCTAAGTTAGTAATAACTACAATATTTGTGTGTGCCCCACTCCCTGTGGAATTATTTTCATTAGCTTCCACTACTAGCACCAGGATCCTATTTGAAGCAAAATTTCCCTTAATTTTTCTCTATACATACATTTATGTTTTCATTACATGTATTTGAATACCTTGTATTGGCTATTGGTTCAATGAAAATAGCTGACTTCAAGGATATCATCCTAGCCCATCAGAGAGATTTCTGTAATGTAGTACTTTGAGTATTCAATATTACATTGCATTTAGGATGATTGCTTCTGAATGTTGATACCTAAAATTAAAAAAAAAAAACTTGAATATGCATCATGGGTCTATTTTTTATTTATTTTATTTATTTATTTATTTTGACAGCAGAGTGGACACTGAGAGCGAGAGACAAAGAGAAAGGTCTTCCTTTGCCGTTGCTTCACCTTCCAATGGCTGCCGTGGCCAGCGTGCTGCGGCCGGCGCACCACGCTGATTCGATGGCAGGAGCCAGGAGCCTCTCCTGGACTCCCACGGGGTGCAGGGCCCAAGCACCTGGGCCATCCTCCACTGCACTCATATCCTTTTTCAAAATAGGCCTTTGGATCAGCAGCAAGGTTTTGGAAGATCCCATGTTAGTAAGCCAGGCATTCCTTTCTGACACCAGTTATGGTTACAGCACTACAATAAAGAGAGACTGAGTGGCATTCCTAGGAAAAGTTATGTTGTCCATACATGACAGGATCTTGAGAGGTGATACACTTTAAACGATGTAAATATTAAAGCTGAAGATTGATCATTGTATTTCTATACACAGAGGTTCATTAACATACTTTCCCTTAAAAATGTCTTACTTTCGGTCTTCTAAATTTCCAACATCTACGTCTTCGGCCAACAAGCAAAGCCATTTTCCACGATAACAGTCTATTGATATCCTCGTCTCAGGCATTTCCACCTTCTGTAAATGTGACTGTGCAGGTATTCTGCTTAGGTTCTGCCAGAAGGAGGACTTTCTTCACCTACATTCTTTTTTTTTTTTTTTTTTTTTTTTGACAGGCAGAGTGGACAGTGAAAGAGAGAAAGGTTTTCCTTTTGATGTTGGTTCACCCTCCAATGGCCACTGCGGCTGGCGCACTGTGCTGATCTGAAGCCAGGAGCCATGTGTTTCTCCTGGTCTCCCATGGGGTGCAGGGCCCAAGCACTTGGGCCATCCTCCACTGCACTCCCGGGCCACAGTAGAGAGCTGGACTGGAAGAGCGGCAACTGGGACAGAATCCGGTGCTCTGACTGGGACTAGAACCCTGTGTGGCAGTGCCGCAGGCAAGGATTAACCTAGTGAGCTGCAGCGCCGGCCTCACCTACATTCTTGAGTGCCATTTCTGACTCGGTCTGTAGTGCTGCAGCCATTAATTTCAAGTTCTCACATAGTATATAATTGAGAATCAACCCTTCGTTAACCAGAACTGAGTTCTTATTCTTATTCTTGCCGTTGGTTCTAGGGAAGACTGCCCTTCCCCTGCCTTATGCTCTGCTGAAATGTAAAAAGGATGCATGATGCAGCACAGAAAATTTAGATGAAAAAGTTCATGTTTGAGCCCCATCCCAAACATACCATTTGCAGGGTATGACAGATTTCTGTTGCAATTATGTCACTCTATGAATCAGTGGATCTGATAATATGAAACTGGCTGGAAAAAGTTCCAGTCACAAAAATTTGCTGTCCCATGTTCAGACATGCAACGTTTATTAGGACTCAGCGATTTGCATGGAACTGCTCTTCAAATGAAGAGAATTGCTCTCGTACGGAAGACAGGATCCTTCCACTGGATCCTAGTATTCAGGGCTGTGATTCTCCTATTGGAATTGGCTTCATACCCTTGCAACTTTCTTTTTCACCACAGATTCATTTATCATCATTGGATCCACATACGTCATATGACCAATGTAGCAAGAAACATACTCCATATTCTTACTCTAGATTTCCCTAGGAATTTTCATGCCTTTTGGCAACATGACAAAATAATCAGCAGAATTTTCCCAATGGTGGTCTAGGTTGATGCCAAAAATCCAGAGCGACTCAATAAGGGCTGTGCCACTTAGATGGTAGAATAGAGTGCAACAGTTTGTCTTTTAGCATCAAGTAGAAATCCTGGGAGGGCCCAGATCTTGTATCCATTACCATTTAATTCATGTGGCAGATTTTGAATAATGACATTTATCTCCATTCCTTTATCTTCTTGTAGCTTTCAGGAATATATAGAAAACTTACCACTTTCCCCTTTATCAGAAACTCTTGCATAATACTATAGTGTTATTTAGATTGTGGATCTGCATTTTATTTTTCAGAGTGTTAAAGATTACCAAATTCCCTGAAGAATATATTTTCAACCAACAATTAACATAATCCTGAATATGGCAGTGAGTATATACTGTTATATTTTACATAATGAAGACAACTGACTTGGGTCTTTGTATGTATAGACATAATAAGGAATATATTTTCCTATTTGTGAGCCACATAGGGAATCTACATTGAAATTTTTGATAGTGGTCCAATCTCTGTGTTTCCTAATTGGATTCATTAATGTGTATGCTGCACTGTCTTGATAGCAGCAAAGAAGCACATTCAGGAACTTGTATTTGTGCTTTTTTACAACAATGACTGTCATTTCACCCATCAGGGAAGAAACATGGGGGTATTACAAGCTGCACTATTTAACCACAGTGGCAATAATTATGTCTGAACATTAAATGGCACCCTCTAATCTCTGATCTTCTAGAATTCTATCATGCCTATTTGTACCAATTTGCCTAGTCCTAAATAAACAAGTGTTAGTAACCTGAAATTGTAGCAAAAGTTTAGTTTCTCAAGCATTTTCAAGAAAATTGTGAATTGCAAGAGATTTCCTCTATTTTTCAGGTTAACAACTTATTATACTTATTATACCGTTTCTTAGAAATCGTCAGAAGGCACAAAACCCCTGTATTAAAGATGAGATTTTATTACTCATGACATAGCAATGTATATGAATTTTTGTCTGTGTTGGTTCCTCTTGCCCACTGTAGTAGATAGAATTCTTGTATTAACATCTTGTGTTGAATGTTGCTGGAAGCTACATGAGCTATTACTCTTATGAGATATTACTCCTCTGATTGTGTTATGCTATATGAAAAAAGGAAGATTATCCTGAGTGAGTCTGACCTATCCATGATATTTCTGAATGTTAATAATTATATAATTCCTGTAATTATATAAATCATTTAAGACAAATGTTTTCTTTACCTGATGGCCTGAAGATGAAGTCAGAAAAACCTGCTCAGTCTGGCCTGAAACAATGAATATATTAGTGTTGTGAATTTCCTGTGGACCATGTAACTCTGTGGCCTCTTGCTGCCAAGAGCCGTCCAGTCCCTGGCAGACAGGTAGCAAGGGAAAATGTACTCCGGTACCCACAACTGCAAGGAAACAACCCGTTATAATAACTGATGAGATATTGCGAGGACCCTGAGCTTCCAATAAGAACCAAGCTCCAGTCAACATTTTGATTTTAGCCTAGTGGGAACCTGAGCAGAGAATTCTTTCACACTATACCTAGTCTTTTAACCTACAGAAACTGAGAAAACACCTTCACATCATTTTAAGACAGCGAATTTGTGGTAATTTGTTATGTAGAATTAGCAAATTAATATAACTCCCCTGAACGACCAAGTGGAAAAGCAAGAAACTAAAGTAATGCTACACACACAGTGGGTTTATGTCACAGCTAAGGAAACCAAACTCCATCCTGCCATTTTCAGTTTTGAAAGTAAATGCAACATTCTCTTTTTGTATTTATTTATGGTACAAAAATAGTGGAGACAACCTAAGTGTTCAAAATTAAGAAGTTGGAAGGACATGTGTTAGGCTTAGCCATACCTCATATTAGAGTGTCTAGGTTGGGATTTGGCTCCAGTCTGCATTCCAACTTTACACTGGGAGGCAGAAGGTGATGAATCAAGTAGTTGGGTTCCTGCCAGTCATGTAGGAGACCCGGACTTTGCCTTGGCACATTCCAGGCTGGTGCAGACATTTGGGAAGTGAACCATGGAACTGGAGATAGATTCTCTCTCTCTAATTAAATAATTAAACTGAGAAACTTACTAACAAGAAAAAGTACATAATTCTGTAAGCAAATACAGTCTTCCATTTCATATTCTGATGGAAATTGAGCCTGTGACTAACTAGAGTGTATGTTCAAACAGATAAAAATGTTTGCTAGTGAATTCCACAAACAGGTCTGGAGAAATTGAGCTGAACTTGCAAAGTAATCTGTTCCTCCCCAGCTAGCATGACCAGAGGTTCAAATTTATCGTCACAAAATGTAAAGAAGTAAGAATAACTAAGGGCACAGTAAGTATGGGCTTTAGGCTGAGTGGGCTTCATTCTGATGAATGAAAACTGGAGTGTCTTAACACAACGCTTTGCCTCTTTCAGGCCTCAGCCAAATAATGTTTTGTGACTACTTAAGAGTATATACATATCCTGCTATGTCCTCTTCATAATAAAGCTAAATCATTAAGCGAGCTTCTTAAGAAACTGTGTTGACATACAACATACCCTGCTGTCAGACTTGCCACTGGCTTCAGCTCCTGAATCAGCAGCCTGACTTCCCTTTCACACTCTGAAACACCGGATCATCCTCACTGAGCAGAATGAGGCTCTGTTAACCTGTTTTTCCACTCATGTAATCACTGAAAACCAAGATGCTGCAATAATAAATGTCCTAATTACTATCATGACAGTGTCTTCAACTATGTGTGTGTTGTGTGTGTGTGTGTGTGTGCTCATACATATAAACATCTCCTATGTATTAACAAACTCTCTCCAGAATGGGAAATTCTTCCACTTGTTTGTAGAAATCAAGGCATTTGTAGGAGGTAGTTGCCATAGCAATAAATAGTATCATTCTAGAATTTTATTTCCTAGTGACACAAGGAGAGGAAAAATGAGAGTGAAATCTAAGTTGACCTTTATAGCATGCAACATTTCTCAGTGGAAAATCAGAACTAATATAGAAATAGTTGTATTGAATTTAAGACTTTAGAACAATAATTTATGACTGTGGGTATGAATGTGTATAATTAAGTACTTATCTATTTAAGTTTATTGGTTATAACATTACTATTAAATCCTTAAGGAATTCATAATTAAAATACTGAATATTTTTAAATCCTTAGAAATAGTAATTGCTTGTTTTAGAATAAGAGTTTAGAATATTAATCTTTAAATATTCTGTATTATTATAAAACATTTATTGTTTAGCTCTCATCTGAGATTTATATTATTTTTAATATTATTGAAATCTAATCAGCATTTATTATTTTTATTTGAGAAAGACAAAGAAATAGAGACAGATAAACACACACAGTGCTGATCTGTGGGTTCATTTCCTAAATACCAGCAATGATTCTGGGCCAGGAACCAAATCTGGGGATCAGGAACTCAGTCTTGGTCTCCCACCTGGTCTTATCAACTTATTGATGTATGTGAATACAAGATAAAATTAATAGAGTGTGATGAACACACCTAAAAAGTGCTCTTCGGGGTCAATTCTAATACTTACCAAAAACAAGTATTTTAACAAAAAGAAAGCTATATTCTATATTAATGATTAATATAAATACAAAAAGCATCAACAAAATATAGACAAAATAAATTCAATAACACATTAAAAATATTATTCAACATGATAAGTTGAATTTATTCATTGACTACCAGGGTGGATCATTGTACATAACTCAATAAATATGATATATCACATAAACAAAATGGAAGAGAAAAAATGATAATCTCATTAGATGCAGAAAAAAATTTGATAAAATATAAAGAACTTTTGTATTAAAACTGTCAGTGAATGAAATATAAAAATGTAGGCATAAGTATTTTGAATATCAGGGCTGGTTTGGCCTTACATCACTCCTTTGCCACTTTTAGAGGACTCTGTCTGAGACAGAGCCATACTGGATTTTCTCACATTTATAATTCTCCTCTCATTCCTCGCCTCTCTCCTTCTCCTCTCCCCTCCTCTCCTCGTTTCCCACCTTCTTCCCTACTCTTGCCTTACTCCTCTTGCCCCTCCTCTCCACTCTCCTCTTTTCTCTTTCTCTCTCTCACAGCCATTTGTCTTTTTGTCCATATCTTTCACTATCTAGTTTTAAAAATTCAAGGTGGCTTGCATTGATTACCTTAAGGAATATCATGCTATTTTGTACTTGAAATACATTTCATATCTTGAAGAGAGCAGCAAGATGGCGGAATAGGAAGGGAACACACTGATAGTCAGGGAAGAGACAGTTTAATAAAAGTGGAGATACTGCAGATTCAAGGAAGAGTTGGCAAAGAAACAGCAGAGGAAACTCTTCCGGAACTAGTGATTCAGGAGGACCTGCATGGAGGGCGTGGGAGCCCACGGCTCCGGACACCAGCCATGGAATCAATGCACCAGCGCTGGAACGAGAGGTAAGCTGAACCTCAATAGCCTGAGACACCGGCGGGAAAGCAGAAGGAGGAGCATAGAGGGAATGAGGCTTGAAGCCCCGTGGGGGAAAGTTCACCAGGCTAACTAGAAGAGATTGGAAAAAAAAAAAAAAAAAAGTAACCGGTACGGACACGAGCTTCTGTCTCTCCGCTCACCTCTAAAAGGTGAGCAAGACAAAGAGCAGGCACCATTTTGGACATACGTAAAAGTAGTGCGACCTCAGGGCTACACCCGCCCTCAGCCAAGCAGAAAAACCCAATTCTGGGGGCAGTGGAATAACAGGAGATTAGGACCTAGTGAATGTGTGGAGCTAATGAAATGAGACTGTGAAAAAAGAGACAGTGGGTGAGAGAACTCACAGAGTTGATGTGAGTACTCTCCAGAGACGCTACAATTCAGTAACCTTGGCAACACAGTGGGAGACTCCAGGAAAATTTGAGCCCACATTGTGGGCAGCAGAAATTCCCTGTGTGGTCCTTGGAGAAGAACAGGTGAATGATATACCCACAGGAGCCAGAGTTCAGAAGCTGACTACTTTAAATTCCGCTCAGCTGTGAAGAATTACTTTCCTTCTGAATATAAAAGAGAGAGAGAGAGAGAGAGAGAGAGAGAGATTTACCACATCTAACCTGGGAGTGTCACCTTTGGCAAACCCTTAACCCTGAGGAACCAAACAGAGCTCTCAGGCCACACCCATCTCAAGCCTCTAAGGCTCCATCAAAAGGAGACAGTCCACTTAATACAGTCATAGTATAACAAGAATAAAACACCACAGTGAGGGAAGAAGAATCCAAAGAATATCTCCACAATGCCAAGCAACAAATGCAGAAACCAAGGAAACAAGAACAAGGAAGACATTACGGCACCGCCAAATGAAAAAGACACCCCAAGCCAAGATTATGAAGATGATGAGATGGAAGAAATGCAAGATACGGTTTTCAAAAAATTTATTATAAGAACAATTAGAAGTTTTCAAAAACAAATGCTTGAGCTATGGAATTCCTTACTGGACAGGATAGAAAATCTCCTTTGAGAAAATGAAATCTTAAGGAGGAATCAAAATGAAACGCAGAAACTAGTAGAACAGGAAAGTGTGATACTGAAGAGAAATCAAAATGACAGGAGGAACTCAATAGAACAAAAGAAAAACAAATTAGAGAGCCTTAAAACTACAGAGTCAGTGAAACAGAAGAGAGAATATCGGATTTAGAAGACAGAGAACAGGAAAGTATACAGTCAAACCAAAGAAAAGAAGAGGAAATTAGAAATCTAAAAAATATTGTTGGGAAGCTACAGGATACTATTAAAAAACCCAAAATTCAGGTTCTAGGAGTTCCTGAAGGCATGGAGAGAGAGAAAGGATTAGAAGGCCATTTTAGTGAGATCCTAGCAGAGAATTTCCCAGGTTTAGAGAAGGACAGAGACATCATAGTATAGGGAGCTCACAGAACCCCTAGTAAACATGACCAAAAGAGATCCTCACCACGACACGTTGTAATCAAACTCACCACAGCGAAACGTAAAGAAAAGATTCTAAAATGTGCAAGAGAGAAACGTCAGATTACTCTCAGAGGATCTCCAATCAGACTCACAGATGACTTCTCATCAGAAACCCTACAAGCTAGAAGGGAATGGTGAGAAAAGCCCAGGTACTAAGAGAGAAAAACTGCCAGCCCAGAATATTATATCCTGCTAAGCTCTCATTTGTGAATGAAGGTGAAATAAAGACCTTTCATAGCAAACAGAAATTGAAAGAATTTGTCGCCACTTGTCCAGCCCTGCAAAAGATGCTTAAAGATGTCTTGCACACAGAAACACAGAAACACGGCCATCAATATGAAAGAAGGTAAAGGAAGGAAACCTCACAGCAAAAGATCACAGGAAGTTCAAAGCATATATTAGAAAATATCTTTGGCAAATGGCAGGGCAAAGTTACCACTTATCAATAGTCACATTGAACGTGAATGGCCTGAACTGTCCAGTTAAAAGACACAGATTGGCTGAATGGATTAAGGAACAAAACCCATCTATTTGCTGCTTACAAGAAACACATCTTTTCAACAAAGATGCATACAGACTGAAAGTGAAAGGTTGGAAAAAGATATACCATGCCAACAGAAATGAAAAAAGAGCGGGCATAGCCATCTTAATATCAGACAACATAAACTTTAACACAAAAACTGTTGAGAGAGACAAAGAGGGGAACTATATAATGATTAAGGGATCAATTCAACAGGAAGATATAATGATTATCAATGTATATGCACCTAATTACAGGGCACTGGTTTATTTAAAAGATTTGTTAAGGGACTTAAAGGGAGACTTAGACCCCAATACAATAGTACTGGGGGACTTCAATACCCCACTCTCAGAAATAGACAGATCAATAGGACAGAAGATCAACAAGGATACAGCAGATTTAAACGACACTATAGCCCAAATGGATCTAACAGATATATACAGAACTTTCAATCCTACATTTAAAGAATTAACATTCTTCTCAGCAGTGCATGGAACCTTCTCTAGGATTGACCACATACTAGGCCATAAAGCAAGTCTCCACAAATTCAAAAGAATTAGAATCATATGATGCAGCTTCTCAGACCATAAAGGAATGAAGTTGGAAATTAGCACCTCAGGAATCCCTAGAGCATATGCAAACACATGGAGATTGAACAACATGCTCCTGAATGAACAATGGGTCATAGAAGAAATCAAAAGAGAAATCAAAAACTTTCTGGAAGTAAATGAGGATAACAGCACAACATACCAAAACTTATGGGATGCAGCAAAAGCAGTGTTAAGAGGAAAGTTTATATCAATAGGTGCCTACATCAAGAAATTGGAAAGGCACCAAATAGATGAGCTTTCAATTCACCTCAAGGATCTAGAAAACCTGCAGCAAACCAGACCCAAATCTAGTAGGAGAAGAGAAATAATTAAAATCAGAGAAGAAATCAACAGGATTGAATCAAGAAAAACATTACAAAAAATCAGCCAAACGAGGAGCTGGTTTTTTGAAAAAATAAACAAAATTGACACCCCATTGGCCCAACTAACTAAAAAAGTAGAGAAAAGACCCAAATCAATAAAATCAGAGATGAAAAAGGAAACGTAACAACAGACACCACAGAAATAAAAAGAATCCTCAGAAACTACTACAAGGACTTGTATGCCAGCAAACAGGGAAATCTATCAGAAATGGATAGATTCCTGGACACATGCAACCTACCTAAACTGAACCAGGAAGACATAGAAAACCTAAACAGACCCAAAACTGAGACAGAAATTGAATCAGTAATAAAGGCCCTCCCAATAAAGGAAAGCCCAGGACCGGATGGATTCACTGCTGAATTCTACCAGACATGTAAAGAAGAACTAACTCCAATGCTTCTCAAACTATTCAGAACAATTGAAGAAGAGGACCTAAATGAAAGATTTCTGTGAGTGAAATACCAGTAGAAAGAATGGGGCTATCAAAGAAGGAGGTAACTTTCTCTGAAGGGAGGAGAGAACTTCCACGTTGACTGTGACTTTGTCTGAATAAGATCAAAGCTGGAGAACTCCAAAGGCTTCCATAGCCTTGGCAACTCATGACTAGAGCCTAGGGAGATTACTGAGGCCATAAACAAGAGTGTCAAATTGTTACGTCAACAACAGGAGTCACTGCGTACTTACTCCTCATGTGGGATCTCTGTCCTTAATGTGTTGTGAATTAATGCTATAACTATTACTGAAACAGTATTTTACACTTTATATTCTGTGTGGGTGCAAACTGATGATATCTTTACTTAATATATTCTAAATCGATCTTCTGTATATAAAGAGAATTGAAATGAATCTTGATGTTAATGGAATAGGAGAGGGAGCCAGAGATGGGAAAGGTGCGAATGGGAGGGAAGTTATGTGGGTGTTAACCATTGTAATCCATGAACTGTATTTTGGAAATTTATATTTACTAAATAAAAGTTTAAAAAGATATATATTTCATATCCTATTTCTTCTACCTGGGATTCTTATTTCTATTTTTTTACATTTTTCTTATTTGCTTATTTACCATTCATTAACATGCATAGGGAATTTCTCTTATCAGCACAAAGAATAGTAACCAAGACGACATTTTGTACATTAGAAAATGTACTCTGTTTTTAATAACAGTAATCTACACTTGCAATTACTTTTTTTAGACAGATAGAGTTAGACAGTGAGAGAGAGACAGAGAGAAAGGTCTTCCTTCCATTGGTTCACCCCCCAAATGGCTGCCACGACCAGCACTGTGTAGATCCAAAGCCAGGAGCCAGGTGCCTCCTCCTGGTCTCCCACGTGGGTGCAGGGACCCACGCACCTGGGCCATCCTCCACTGCCCTCCCAGGCCACTGTAGAGAGCTTGATTGGAAGAGGAATAACCGGGACTAGAACCCGGCGCCCATATGGGATGCCGGCACCATGGGTGGAGGATTAACCTAGTGAGCCATGGCACCGACCATGCAAGTAATTGTTTTATCAATAATTTAGCTGTTTTTTTCCTTTCTTTAACTTCCAGGAGATTTCAAGCTTTAGATATATGATCAGTTTTATTTCTGCTGCTTTGCGTTGATCAGTAAATATAAACCAAAGACCTAAAATTAAGAAGGTGATGGAGAAAATCTTAAACAAATGATTCAAATGACTACATGGCCAAAAAAATCACCCATGGTAAGTCCTTACATTAATAATTTCTATAATAATCTAAATAATGTTTTCACTGTACTGAAGACTTGGTATGATTTGTTATACTAACATGCCATTTTTATTAGCTCTGGGGAGGGGAAAGGAGTTTAGGAGTCAAATTAGTTTATAGAATAAGCTTCATTAGTTAAGAGAATAGCAAAGGAAGAAGGTGGAAAGGCCACAGAAAATGAAGATTGATAGAAGAGGCTTAAGAGAAATTTTACTTTACATACGTTAAGGAAATTTGATTTGTTCATGAGCTAGTAGCTTGGTTCATTATGTAAACCTAGGAGGAGTAAAACCAGACACTGGTGCATTAAAGATTTCCTGGTGGCCCTCTCTCTGTCACTCTGCCTGTCAAATAAGTATACAAATCTTGAAAACATCAGACTTTGGGGCTGGCATTGTGGCACAGCAGGTTAAGCTACTCCCTGTGACTCTGCCATCACAGATGATCCCCAATTTGGTTCCCAGATACTCTATTTCCATCCCAGCTCCTCAGTAATATGCCTGGGAAAGCAGCAGAAGGTGACCCAAGTGTCTGAGACCCTGCCACCCACACAGAAGTTTTAGGCTACTGGTTTTGACCTTGCCCAACCCCAACTGTTGCAACCGTCTTTAGAATGAACCAGTAAATGGAAGATCTTTCTCCTGGTCTTTACCAATCTCTCTGACTTTCAAATATATAGCTAAGACATATTTTTCTAATACGTTTTTCCAATGTTTCAAATTTTCTGCTCATATTCTCTATTATTTCTTTCAGAATTACCATATTTCAATTTTCCTTTAATAACAGCTTTAAAATATCTGTTCACTGTTGCCAACCCCTATGCCTTCTCAAGGTCACCCTCCAGTTATTTACATGCTTTTGATTATGGTTAAATCATCAATTTTGTTATAAATTAGTAATTTTAATTGTATCTTGGGCATTGTTGCAATATATTGTAGAGATTCTGGACTCTTATATACCTTTTTTTTAATTTTTATATTTTTTGACAGGAAGAGTGCACAGTGAGAGAAAGAGAGATGAGAGAATGGTCTTCCTTTACCGTTGGTTCACCTTCCAATGGACGCCACGGCCAGCGCACCACGCTGATCCGAAGCCAGGAGCCAGGTGCCTCTCCTGGTTTCCCATGCGGGTGCAGGGCCCAAGCACCTGGGCCATCCTCCTCTGCACTCCTGGGCCACAGCAGAGAGCTGGACTGGAAGAGGGGCAACCGGGACAGAATCCGGCACCCCGACCGGGACTAGAACCCTGTGTGCTGGAGCCGCAGGTGGAGGATTAGCCTATGGGCCGTGGTGCCAGCCTCTTATGCACCTTTAAAGTATTGTTTTATTTTCATTCAGCTTGGTTATCCTTTTGTGCACTTGAGGTGGATGCTTAAGGAACGTCTTATCTGAAACTGCAAGCTGTGCGTCATGAGTTGTAGATACCTACTGAAATATTATTTCACATCTTCTGGTTGTGGTTCTCGGACTTGTCTCTCACCTGCAGATTTCAGAGATCAACCAAAGATTTGAGGATTGCATGTATATATGCACACAGCTCCTCCTTCAGCTGCATTCTTATTCACTGAATTTCTCCTCTCACTAGTGTGACTCTGCGCTCTGTCTAGATAGCTCAGTAATAAGCCTAATGTCTCTATCCTCATGGCACTCTATATAGAACCAGGTGATATTTACCATCAGGTGAGAAGATTTTTTTCAAGGATTAATTTATTTTGTAAGACAGAGTTATATGGGGTGGGGTGGGGGAAGATAGAGGGATCTTCCATCTCCTGGTTCATTCCCCTGATGGTCACAATGTCCAACTCCAGGCCAGGCCAAACCAGAAGTTTATTCCTAGTCTCTGGCAAGGGACCAGACACATGGGTCATCTTCTACTGCTTTCCCAGACCTTTAGAGAAGAGCTGGATCAGGGACAAGTGTTGTTGCACAGAAGGCTAAACCATTGCCTGCAACTCCAGCAGCCCATATGTATTCTGGTTCAAGTCCCAGCTGCTTTTCTTGTGGTCCAGCTCTCTGCTAATGCACCTAGGAAAGCAGTGGAAGATGGCCCATGTGCTAGCACCTCTGCACCCATGTGAGAGACCCAGATAAAGCTAGTCTAGTCTACCTGAGACTATATTTGAACAAAAAATGTTTTACCTATAGCCTAGAATTGTCTCCTCAGTAATGGACAATCTCATAGCGTCCATTACCATCATCTAGCCCCTTTTATTTTAGAATTATCTTTTGCTTGTGTGGGTGCCAAGAATCATGGAGGCTGGCACCTTTGGCATGTTCTTACTATTTCTGTGTATATAATCAATAAATTCTCTAATCGTAAAGGTGACTCATTTTTTTTTTCTTTGCTGGTCAAATCAGTCGGTTCTTGGTATTCACTTTACCTTCATTGTATGCTTAATGAAGATGATGCTTTACCATTGTTAATATTTTAAGAAAAATAAATATGTAAATAAAACTTACACTGCCATATCATGTTGCAAATTTTTCACATTTTGTAGTGCTGATTTAAAATAGGATTCCACAAGATTTGGTAAAATAGAACACTGGCCTATGGAAGAAGTTAGAAACTCGTCCTTCGAATAGATTTTTTTTTATTTATAATAGGCACCTCATATATTTTGTAAAATCATCATTTACCTGCAGTTGTGAGGTTTGTTCCTTCAAACCTTACATAATTTATAGAAATGTCACTAGTAACCACTTGGGTGGATAACAAATCCTTTAAGTTCCACAAAACTGACATACAATGTTAAAGCTTTAAAATATTTACTCTGGATTGAAAAGGAGATGAAAATTCACTTTAACATATGTCTGAAACAATTACTTGAAATGTCTCTACTTGTTTCTACATAGTCTTTTCAAAGTAATCTTGTGACATAAGCACAAACATTTGAAGACTTTAATAATTTAACTCTTGCTCCTGTGCCTTTCATCTTGGAATTATCTTTTAAGATATATACACGCACATTGGATGTTTTATAGTTTAGGGCAATGAAAATTTTTATTCCTGTTTATTTCATTTTAAATTATCAAAAAATTTAATTTGCCCCGCTGACTCACAAGGAAGAAAAATAGCAGGGAAATATATATATATATATATATATATATATATATATATATTGCCTAGAGTTTGCAATATACAATTAGAGCTAAACCAAATTCACATTCTTTTTTTCCTTTTTTTATTTAGTAAATATAAATTTCCAAAGTACAGTTAATGGATTACATTGACTTCCTCCCCCCCATAATTTCATTCCCACTCGCACCCCTCCCATCTCCCACTCCCTCTCCCATTCCATTCACATCAAGATTCATTTTCAATTATCTTTATATACAGAAGATCGATTCAGTATATATTAAGTAAATATTTCATCAGTTTCCACCCACACAAAAACACAAAGTGTAAAATACTGTTTCAGTACTAGTTATAGCATTAATTCACATTGGACAACACATTAAGGACAGATCCCACATGAGAAGAAAGTACACAGTAACTCCTGTTGTTAACTTAACAATTTGACACACTTGTATATGGCGTCAGTAACCTCCTTAGGCTCTAGTCATGAGTTGCCAAGGCTATGGAAGCCTTTTGAGTTTGCCAACTTCCATCTTATTCTGACAGGGTCATAGTCAAAGTGGAAGTTCTCTCTTCCCTTCAGAAAAAAACTACCTCCTTCTTTGACGGCCGGTTCTTTCCACTGGGATCTCATTTGCAGAGATCTTTCATTTAGGTGTTTTTTTTTTTTTTTTTCCCCAGAGTGTCTTGGCTTTCCATGCCTAAAATGCTCTCATGGGCTCTAAAGCCAGATCCAAATGCCTTAAGCGCTGATTATGAGGCCAGAGTGCTATTTAAGACATCTGCCATTCTATGAGTCTGCTGTGTATCCCACTTCCCATGATGGATTGTTCTCTCCCTTTTTGATTCTATCAGTTAGTATTAGCAGACACTAGCCTTGTTTGTGTGATCCCTTTGACTTAGACCTATCAGTGTGATCAATTGTGAACAGAAATTGATCACTGGGACTAGTGAGATGGCATTGGTACATGCCACCTTGATGGGATTTTATTGGAATCCGCTGGCACATTTCTAACTCCACCATTTGGGACAAGTCTGATTGAGCATGTCCCAAATTGTACATCTCCTGCCTCTCTTATTCCCACTCTTATATTTAACAGGGATCACTTTTCAGTTAAAATTTAAACACCTAAGAGTAATTGTGTGTTAATCACAGAGTGCAACCAATAGTACCAGAACAAAAAAAAATACTAACATGGATAAAGTATTACATTGTACATCAACAGTCAGGACAAGAGCTGATCAAGTCACTGTTTCTCATAGTGTAGCTATTGTGAATGGGATTGATTTTGGAAGTTCTTTTTCAGCCATGGCATTTTCTGTGTATACAAAGGCTGTTGAATTTTGTGTATTGATTTTATATCCTTCTACTATACTAAATTCTTCTATGAATTCCAATAGTCTCTTGGTGGAGTATTTTGGATCCCCTATATTTAGAACCATGTCATCTGCAAATAGGGATAGTTTGACTTCCTCATTCCCAATTTGATTCCTTTTGATATCTTTTTGATATCTTTTTCTTATCTATGGCTCTAGCTAAAACTTCCAGCAATGGTTAGAGTTTGGCATGCTTGTCTTTTTATAGATCTCAATGCTTCCAACTTTTCTCCATTTAATAGCACACTGGCCATAGGTTTGTTATAAATTGCTTTGATTGTGTTGAGAAAATCTCCTTCTATATCCAGTTTGCTTAGAGTTTTCATAATGAAAGGGTGCTGTCTTTTATCAAATATTTTCTCTGTATCTATTGGGATAATCAAATGCTTAGATTGTGATTTGATAATAAAATCACATTGATTGATCTGTGAATCTTGAAACAACACTGCATACTAGGGATAAATTTCACTTGCTCTGGGTGAATGATATATCTGATTTATTGTTGGATTTGATTGGCCAGAAGTTTGTTGAGTATTTTTTTTTTTTTGGTCTGTGTTCATCAGGGAAATTGATCTGTAGATCTCTTTCTCTATTGTATCTTCTTTCAGGTTTTGGAATTAAGCTGATGTTGGCTTCATATAAAGAATTTGAGAGGATATTCTCCCTTTCAATTGTTTTGAATAACTTGAGAAGAATTGGAGTTAGTTTTTCTTTAAATGTCTGGAAGAATTCATCAGTGAAGCCATCTGGTCCTGAGCTTTTCTTTCTTGGGATTGTCTTTATTACTGATTAAATTTCCTTCTTGATAATGGGTCTTATAGGTTTTCTATGTCTTTTTGGCTCAATTTAGATATATTGTATGTGTCCAAAAATCTATTCATTTCTCCTAAGTTACATGCAGCTCTTTGTAGTAATTTCTGATGATTCTTTTTATTTCTGTGATGTCTATTGCTACATTTCGTTTTTCATCTCTAATCTTATTGATTTGAATCTTCTCTCTTCTTTTTTTGTTTAGTTGGGCCAATGGTATGTCAATTTTGTTTATTTTTCAAAAAGCCAGCTCTTCATTTTACTGATCTTTTCTATTGATTTTTTGTTTGTTTCAATTTTATTGATTTCTTCCCTAATTTTATTTATTTATTTTCTCCTACTAGTTTTGGGTTCACTTTGCTCTTGTTTTTCTAGATCCTTGAGATGCATTGATAGCTCATTTATTTAATGCCTTTCCATTTTCTTGGTGTATGCATTACTTGCTATAAACTTTTTTCTTAATATGCTTTTACTGTATTCCATAAGTTTTAACATATTGTTTTGTCATCTTCATTTGTTTCCAGAATTTTTTTTGATTTCTTTTTGATTTCTTCTGTGACCCAGTGTTCATTCAGTAGCATGTTGTTCAGTCTCCATGTGTTTGCATTTATTCTAGAAATTCCTAAGTTGCTCATTTCCAGCTTCACTACATTGTGGTCTCAGAAGGTGAATTATGTGATTTCAATTTTTTTGAATTTGCTGAGACTTGCTTTATGGCCTAGCATGTGGTCAAACATTGGGAAAGTTCCATCATTTGTGAGAAGAATGTGTATTCTGTAACTGTAGGATGAAAAGTTCTGTAGATAGCTCTTGGATCCATTTCGTCTATAGTGTCAATTAACTCTGTTGTTTCCTTGTTGATATTGTCTTGTTGATCTGTGCATTGCTGAAAGTTGGGTATTGAAATCCTCCATTACTATTGTATTTGAATCTATGTCTCCCTTTAAATCTCTTAATAATTCTTTTAAATAGCCAGCTGCCCTGTAATTAGGTGTATGTGTGTTTATAATAGTCACATCTTCCTGTTGAATTGATCCCTTAATCATTACATAGTGTCCTTCGTTGTCTCTTTTAACAGTTTTTGTTTTAAAGTCTATTTTGTCTGATATTAGAATGGCTACACCAGCTCATTTTTGCTGTCTATTAGCATGGAATATCTTTTTCCATCCTTTCACTTTCAGTGTGCATGAATCTTCGTTGATGAAATGTGTTTCTTGTAGGCAGCAAATAGATGGGTTTTGTTTTTTAATCCATTCAGCCACTCTGTGTCTTTTAACTGTAGAGTTAAAACTATTTACATTCATGATGATTATTGATAAGTAATGACTTTGCCATGACATTTTTTCCATAGATATTACTATTTTTTTACTTTAGATTTCATTTGTACTTATACTGCAAACTTTCTTTACTTTACCATCTTACATAGTGATGATTATGTTTCTGTGTTTCTGTGTGTAGCATCTTCTGCATGGCTGAACAGGTAGTGACAAAATCTTTCAGCTTCTGTTTGTCATGCAAGGTCTTTCTTTTGTCTTCATTCATAAAAGAGAGCTTTGCAGGGTATAGTATTCGGGATTGGCAGTTTTTTTCTCTTAAGACTTGGATGATATCTTGCCACTCTTTTCTAGCCTCTAAGGTTTCTGATGAGAAGTCCGCATGAGTCTAATTGGATATCCTCTGAAAGTATTCTGGTGTACTTTCATGTGCATTTTAGAAACTTTTATTTTTGTTTTACTGTGGAGAGTTTGATTAAAATGTGTCATGATGAAAATCTTTTCTGGTCATGTCTATTAGGAGTTCTATGTGCTTCCTGTACTTGGATGCTCCTTTCTTTCTCCAAATTGGGGGAATTTTCTATTATTATTTCACTAAAAAGGTCTTCTAATGCTTTTTCTCTTTCCATGTCTTCAGGAACTCCTAGAACTGGTGTGTTGGGTTGTTTGATCACATCCTGTAAATTCTCAACAGTGTTTTTTAGTTTTCTAATTTATTCTTCTTGTGTTTGGTCTGACGTAAAATTTCCTGTGCTTTGTCTTGAGTTCGATATTCTTTCTGCTTCACCATTCTGTTGTTAAGGCTCTCCACTGTACTTTCTATTTTTTCTATTGAAGTCTTCATTTCCAAGATTTCATTTTGATTTCTCTTTAAGATCTCAATTTCTTGGGGGAAATTTTTGTTCATGTCATGTATGGATTTCATTAGTTCTTTCATTTGCTTCTGATGACATCTAATTAATCCTATGATCATTTTTGTGAATACCATTTCTGGCATTTCTTTAGTCTCATCATCTTCACAATCTCGTATTGAGGTGTTGTGCTGTTTTGGGGGTATCTTTTTGTCTTGTTGTCTTCCTTGTTCTTGTTTCTTGGATTGCTGCATGTGTTATTTGGCACTTGTGGCATTGGTTTCTTCATTGATTTTGCAGGATGGCAGCTTACTTGTGGACTCTGTCTGATTGAATTAGTATAGTCATCTGCTTTCAGGGAATATCAAGAAGTGTGTGGTAGGAGTGGCAAAGGAGCTCTATTCAGTGCTCTATGGTGAAAGGCTTGTCTGAGGTGACACACCCAGGTTTGGCATGGTAAATCTTTTTTATGTTTGTTATCAGAGGGGAGGTTTGTTCTTGTCTGTTGGTGTATAGACTCAGCTGAGTTCCTCTCCTCAAAGGAGAACAGTGCCTGGACACTAGCTCCAGTGAGTCTATTATTCGATCACTCTACCATAAGGACCACACGAAAGACCTGTGCAGTCCGCAGTCCTCAGTGTAAGCTCAGATTCCCCAGCAATGTCCCTTGCCAGATAACCAGGGAACCCTGATAGTGTGGAGCCTTCCACAGTGACTGCCCTAAGTCCCAGCCACACCCTAAGTCCTCCCACATAGCCTCAGTATTTTCACAGACCCAGCACATAAGCCTCCCACAGTCAGGAGCATCCAACCCACAATCTGTTCCCCCAACCAGACTCAGGAGTCTGCTCGGATGGTTGCTATGTGCGTACACAAGCTGGCACAGTAGTTACATATTTCCAAAATTCCACCTGCTCTCTGTCAACTTGTTTAGGACACCTTTGCAGGATGATCAGGGAGGGAGGAACTGTGCCCCCTCCTTGTTTTTTCTCCTCTGATTTGGTAGGTACACAATGCCCCAAGGGGCTTCAAGCTGGACTGCCTCTAGGCTCTTCCTGTAGTTTTTTGCTAGTGGCTTGGGCTGCTAAAGTCTGATCTCATCTTGCTCTCCAATGCTGGTGCGGAGACTCTTGGTTGATGGAGTTCTAAGTTGTGTGCATCTTTGTCCTCCACATAGGTTCACTGTATTCCTGCAATTTATATAGTTTTCTCATTAACTCTTCCCTGAGACTGCACTCTCTCCACTTTTTTAAAACTATCTTTCCCAGATTCGAGCAGTAAGCTCCCTCCTTACTCTACCACTTAATCTTTCACCTTATTTATTCTTTTTTTTTTTGACAGACATATTTATTTGTTTATTTGAAGGAGAGTGGGAAAGAGTGAGAGTGAGAGTAAGAGAGAGAGAGAGACGATCTTCCACCCACAGGTTCACTCCCCAAATACCTGCCACTGCTGAGTCTGGGCCAGGACAAAGACAGGAGCCTGGGATACCATTTCAGTCTTCCACATGGGTACCAGGGACCCAAAAACTTGTGCCACCTCCATTGCTTTCCCAGGTGTATTAGCAAGGACTTAGATCCAAAACGAAGTACTTGGGACTCCAACATGTACTCTGATATGGGATGCCAGCATCACAGTTGGCAGCTTAGCTCACTGTACCACAACACTGGCTTTCAGCCTTTATGTACACTTTTATTGTACATATACTACTAATATGCATAATAGTACATATAATAATTCATCCCAGGTGTTATTTCATGTATTTTACTCTTCAGTGTATAATGCATGACTATGAGAAAGAAAAAAAATTGTATAATTATGTCATATCTACCATCAATAGTCACTGTATTTTTTAAAAATTCATATTCTATTAAGTACTTGATCCCCCCAAAATCCTGAAGTATATATAGGGAGTTACAGTAGAGATAAATGTTTAGGAGAGATTTCTAATTTAAGCTAAGAAAAGTGCACCATTCTGTTGTCAGGAAATTAAAGAAACAAATGGCCAGTGCAGGAAAAGGTTAGGTTAAATAGCAGAGTTGCAGGCTCCCTGTGACATTTCCACTACAAGCAATAGTAATATCAACATTCTTTTCTTTTCCATTTAACTCACTTCTGCATCCCCAGAGATCAATTTTCAAGATTTTCTTTTTACCTAGAAATAGAGATAAAAGGTTTTTCACAGACAGCTAGCCATTTTGTTGTCTCTAGACAAAAATATCTTAACTATCACGCTTATGTATCTCATGATTATAAATCTCAGAAAAGGATTTATTCGGTACTAATCAAGTTTGGAGCATTCGTGAACTCTTATATACCAACTTAACATAGAATCATTCTTCATAATATTAATCAAGCTGTTAGCCAAGTATATATTCAATGAATGTGTCAAGTACAATGCTGTGTCATTGTGATGAATGTTACCTCATGTCTTTATCTAGGCCCACTTTATTAAAGGTCTCTAAGCCAAAAATATTTATAAAATCAAGCTTTTTTCTTAACTCACAGACTTCATTGTTGGAGTAGTTTTAGGATTATAGAAAACTGAGCAGACAGGGTCAAGTTTTCAAATATTCCCTCTTCCCTGCATAGAATTGTCCACTATAATAGCACATTGCTTTGTTGTGGTGCATACGTTACAACATATGAGACATTATTCATGTATTATTATTATGTAATGTTTCTGGTTCATTTAAAGTTCACCTTTAATGTTTTGTTCTGTTCTGTGGATCTGGTAAATATACAATATCATGTATCCCAAATTATATTAACAGACTAAGTTCCTAGCCCTAAAATCCAACTAAGCGGTACCTATTTATCCCTTCTCACCTCATCTCCCAACCTAACTCTTGTAATCAAACAATCCAATTAAAATTGGTGTTGAAGTCTGAATAGAAGCCACACCAAAGAAGATACAAACTGGTAAATAAACAACTGAAAAGATACTCAACATTATTAAACAACTGAAAATTAGAATAGCAGAGATCCCAATACACTGCATTCCAAATGGCTTAAATCCAAAATACTGGCAGTACTAAATGCTGGAAAATATGTGAATCAATAGAAGCTTTTTCTAATTGCTAATGGGAGTGAATAATGACTAGTCCACCTTTGAAAATAGATTGATAGTTTCTTGCAATGCTACCCATTGTCTTACCATATGATTCAGCAATTGAAATCCTAGATCCTTGCCTGAATGAGTTGAAAAACTTTTCCACACGAAAATATTTATGCCAATTTAATTCATAATTGAAATAACTGTAAATAACCAAGATATCATTCAGTAAGTGAAGGGATAAACAAACCATATTACATATACACAATCGAATAGTATTTAAAGGTAGAAAAAATGAGCTATGAAACAACAAAAAGGCATGTAGGAATTTTGTATACATGTTGCTATGTGAAAGAAACCAATGTAAAATGGCTACAGGTTCTAAGACTGCATGGGCATTCTGGGAAAAAAAAAATCTAACTTTAAATAAGACAACATACTCTTCAAGTAAATAATAAATACATAGGAAAATTTAAAAATTGCTATGTAGTTTAGAAATTAATTCTGTAATTTCAGAATTAATAATTTAATAGATCAAACCAACCTGTTCAATATTCATAAAGAATATAGAATATGAAATGTTGTAAAAATGCAAGCTATTTAGTGAAAAAAATGTAACTATAGGCAAGCAAATCAGTAGCATTTACAAAAGCATGTACTTTTTTTCTGCACTTCAACCACAAGTGATATATGAAATTATCACACAGCTATACATAAAAGAAGTATCTTCTGAGATTATAAAATCTGAGAGGATGAAGTCTTGAGTGAATAGATGCTTTGTTATTAATTTTGTTATTAATTTTCATGTTATCTTCGATTAAAAAATGCCTGGCAACATTGCACATCTTGAAATTACACATTCAGAATTACATTATACATTCTGGCATTAGCCAGAAGAAGCAGACATGAGCTGGAAATGTAGCTCAAACTCAGGCACCTTGATGTAGGATGCAGGCCTCTGGGCTGGCATCTTAACAGCTAGATAAATGTCCACCCCAAGTTTTTTCCTTTGATGATTGAAAATCTTTATTGTCAGAAAACTGGGCTGGTCCCGCAGCTCAATAGGCTAATCCTCCGCCTGCGGCGCCAGCACCCCAGGTTCTAATCCCGGTCAGGGCGCCGTATTCTGTCCCGGTTGCCCCTCTTCCAGGCCAGCTCTCTGCTGTGGCCCAGGAGTGCAGTGGAGGATGGCCCAAGTGCTTGGGCCCTGCACCCTATGGGAGACCAGGAGAAACACCTGGCTCCTGGCTTTGGATCTGCACAGTGCGCCGGCTGCAGCGGCCATTGTGGAGTGAACCAATGGTAAAGGAAGACCTTTCTCTCTGTCTCTCTCTCTCACTGTCCACTCTGCCTGTCAAAAAGAAGAAGAAGAAGAAGAAGAAGAAGAAGAAGAAGAAGAAGAAGAAGAAGAAGAAGAAGAAGGCTGGAAAATTTAATTATGCCAAATAGTTGACTCGCATTAACTAAATTACTTATATTGTTGAGATAAATTCCATTTGCCTATAGAAATCTTACTACTTTTTGTATGTATTTTGGATGGTATACTAAATATTTGTTGTATTAATACTGATGTCCCTATCTCAATGCAGGTATTTAGGTTGGGAGGGTCTCAACATGCAAAGAGAAATATGCTTCCTGAGCTCACCCACGTGCTTCTGTGTATAATATGTTGGTTTTTTTTTGTTGTTCTTGTTGTTAATTTTGTGAAACTAGTTTGCAAATGCCTTTGAGCTTCCAGCTTACAATTGAAGGAAGTATAAATTTAAGTTTTAATTTCTTTATTTGTTGTAGTAAGGCATAGGCTTTATGATTTCTCTTGATACTTCACCTATTTAAATAATTTTCAGTTGAAGTGGTATAAAAACTTACACACACACAAAAAAAATGAAATGGTAAAACTACTAGAAGAAAATGTGGAGGGAAAGCTTTGCAGTACTTATCCAGACAGGACTTTTTGGATATGACCCTTAAAGTTCAGGAAACAAAACCAAAATTCTATCAATAAGATTGTTTCAAACTGAGATGTTTCTGTTACTGTGGTGGAATGAGAAGGCCATGTCAAGGTGGCTGCTAGCAAGTGAGAGTCAGTTACTCAGGAATGGCTTTGAAACCCACCTGGCAACGGAGCCTGCCTGGCAACAGGCTGTGATTGGATGGCTTTGGAAACTGCCTGGCAACAGGCTGTGATTGGTTGGGGCATAGACTGCCCCTTGGCTGGTCTTGGCTATATTAGCTGTTGTACCAACTGAAATAAATGAGTTTGCATGTTGCTTGCCTCAAGCTCGCTTTCACCCGACTCCCAGGGTCTGTGTGGTGACTCCGTGCCTCTTGCCCCCACCACGCTTCTCCTCTCAGAAATGAATTCACTGCAACATTGTTGAGAAATCAACTGCAACACTGTACTAACAAAAGAAACAGGAAACAAATCAGAGACAATCCACAGAATGAGGACAGAATATTGGATAAAATTTTCTGATAAATGTTTGATATACCATTATATATAAGCTACTAAGGCATCTTAATAGCAAGTGAACAAATAGCCCAATTTTCAAACATGAGCAATGGGGGCTAGTGCTGTGGCATAGCTGGTAAAGCCGCCGCCTGCAGTGCAGGCATCCCATATAGGTGCTGGTTCAAGTCCCCGCTGTTCTGCTTCTGATTCAGCTCTCTGCTATGGCCTGGGAAAGCAGCAAAACATGGCTCAAGTCTTTGGGTCCCTACACCCTCGTAGGATACCTGGAAGAAGCTCCTGCCTTCTGGTTTTGGCTTGGTGTACCTCTTGCCATCAAGGCCATCTAGAGAGTGAACCAGTGGATGGAAGATCTCTCTCTCTCTCTCTCTCTCTCTCTCTCTCTCTCTCTCTCTGCATCTGCCTCTCTGTAACTCTTTCAAATAAAATAATGGGTAAAGGATCTGAAGAAACACTTCTCAAAAAAAATACAAATGGATTCAATGGATTCAATGAAAAATGCTCAGCACCACTAATCATCAGAGAAATTCAAATAAATATCACAATGAGATATTACCTCACACCTTTTAGAGTGGCTTGCATTAAAACAATTGAAGATAACAAGTATTATAGAGAAATCAACTCTTGTACACTTTTTCATGGGAGTGTAAATTAATGTGGCTGTTTTAGAGAATATTATGGAGGTTCCTTAATAAAGGAATTTCTTCAATAAAATAAAAATAAATATCCTACCATGTAACCCATGAATGCCACTTCTGAGAATATATTTAAAGGAATTGAAATCAATGTGTTGAAGGGACTTTTGCCTTCTATGTTTATTGTAGCACTATTTAAAACAGTCAAGATGTAAAATCACCCCAAGAGTACAATATCAAATGATTGGATTACAAAAAGTGGTATATATGTGCAAAAAGGAATACTACTCAGTCTTGAATGAAATTCATTTAGGACAATATGGATTAACCTAGAGGAATAAGCCAGGCTAGAAAGACCTGTATTGCACATCTTTATTTGTATGTGGAAGCTAAACAAGTTGGATTCATAGAAGTGGAGATTTGTAATAACTATTGTTAAATAGAATTGCATTGTATTTTAAATGTAAGTTTTATATTAAAAATAAAAATATTTATTAAAATAGTAAATGTACTGTGTAAATGTCACATTCCAAAAAGCAGTGCTCGATTTTACCGAGATATAATTCAATATTATCGCTTTACCTTATAATAAAGTGTGTTAGAGGATTATTATTCTCATTAGCAACTCAAAATGCAATTATACAATAATATGAAGCAATTATTTCTAATACTAAGTACAATCAGCTGTTGAATGGAGTAGCCAGGGACAGGGGTTATGCATAAATAGTTAGGTCACCCATGCCCCATATCAGAGTACCTTGTTTTGATCCCTGCATCTGGCTCTTGACTCCAGTTTCCTATTAATGTGGTTCCTGGGAGGTAGTGATTCCTGCTGTCACAAGGGAGACCTGGACTGAGTCTCTTGGCTTTGGCTCTCCTGCTATTACAAGCATTTGGAGAATGAACCTGTGGATGGACTCATTCTCTCCCTTTGTCTATCGGTGTGTGTGCATGCATATTCCTCCCAAAACAAACAATTTTGAAAATTTTTGAATGATTTTGAAAAATTTTAAATAATTTTGAGAAATTTCTTCTCCCCCTGTTCTGTGAGCCCTATGTGGGCAGGGACCATGTCTCGTTCATCACTCACTACATACCAGGGTTGTATATGTGTACAGGTGACTTAAAAACGTAAGCCCATAAAGTTGTTGGGGAGGGGAACCCAACAGCAGCCAGCAGATGATGCGGTAAGGGTTGTTTAGGACTGATGAGCTGTGATTTCTCGGGAAAGCCAGCCGTCTGGGATTTTAATAGGAAACCTCCAACTGTGTGTCCTTTGTCTCAAATCAGTTTTGCTCCTACTGTCCTAGGACTAGCTCACAGGTCACCTCTGCTCATTCTCAGTGTCTGGTACAAGGTCAATACTAACAGCACTACCGCCGGAAGCTGCTCTGTCTGTCAAGCAGTGCTGTAGACATTTGACAGGTGTCAACTCAGTGAACACAGCAGCCTTGGGAGTCGGGAGTGATGGCTCCCCCTCATTTTCCATCCGAGGGAAATGAAACTGTGAGATGTTAGAAAACTTGCCCAGGGTCACACAGGAGGCTGGAGGCAAGATGGGATGCAGGCAGTCTGGCTTCAGAGGTGGCAGCTTGTAGCCTGTGTGTTCAAGTTCCCGAAAAACAAGTCAGCTTTCTTGCGCTGGTGTGAATGCTGAGGGGGTAGGAATGGAGCTAGCTCTTCTTAGGCCAAAGATTCGGGGTGAAATAAGCATCGCGTGTGCTCTTTGCTGTGCACCAGGCGTAAGCAACCCCGCTGTCTTACTCCTGCAGCCACAGCTCAGGGGCCGGAGTGCCCACTGCCTGCTTCCTATGCTCAGCCTGCCATCCTCACCCTCCTAGCTTGTGCCTTGGATATTTTATCTTCCAACGAAGCACTACCAGAATTTTATTAACAAACAGCTTTTAAGTGGGACTTTTAGTTTTTAATGCATTAAACCATCTGATCAAATGTGTAAAGAATATATGTGATATCATTTATTTTAGCATTCCTTTTTACTTCTCAGAGGTGTCTTCATTCAAGTCATTTTTATAATCACCTCCCAGTGCCCAGCAGAGTAGCTGGGACACGGGACCCGCTCAGCCACTGTTGGGTCTGTTAGAGTCTGTTGGATTGCAGATGAATTTATGGGGACAGTGTTCCATTGAGATTAGTTCTGTGAGTCGCTTTTTCTACCATGTGTCTGAGTCTTTGTGAGCATTGCTAGTTTAGAGTTTAAGTCTTTTTAGAAACAGGAACTCAAGCATATTGTAAATGATACTTTAACTCTATCCTGTTTATGATTTTTGGAGATTCACAGCATTATTTTTTAAAAATAGTTTATTTTGAAATACACATACAGAAAATTCTTTTTAGATAAGCTTTTTGACATGCAAATGACATCACATTACTTTTTAACTGGTATAGAGAAAAATGACCAAAGAAATTACCATACTGTATGTACAAAAATTGGCTTCAATGGATATTTTTGTATGTGAAAAATCATGCAGAATTTTATAAATATTGTTTCTAACAATTCTATATTTGTAAATTAATTTATAATGTGAATGAGGAATGGGAAAGTTTTTATTTCTGTAAAAAGTGTACTGCATGCTGAGAAGAATCATGTGAAATAAATTTTAAATGAAACAAAAAATTTCTTCTTTCCTTTTTTGACTTTGTATTCTGACATTATCATACTCTAAAACAATTTAACTATTTTAAGAGATTTACAAATTTCATAGCATGATTAGAATAAAAATGTTCAGTTCCCGTGCACATGTATTTGATTAATACAGCATTACAGTTGCAGGTATTTAAATGAATTTTGAAGATAAGGTTTTCCATGAGTGTGAGATAATATTTTTCTCTCATTTTCTGTAGAGAAGAGAGAAAAATTTTTATGAAATTCATGAACATGCAAGTTATACTTTGAAAAAGCAACCACAGTTAGCAAAATTACAATATTAGTATTCAACATTTCATTCCCACTTTGACAAAGAATAGCTCTCAGATTTTTGGGATAGGTAACTGAGTTTCCCTGTGATTTGTCACAAAAAGTGAGCAGAGGGGAAGGAAAGGGAATAGAGTTAGAAGACAAGGAAAGTCCCTCAGTCTGTTTAGTAACAGTCATTTCTACCAACTAGTTTACATAGTGAAGTAGTCATAATTTTTCAAACTATGCCCATTGAAAGTGAGGGAATATTCAACAGATTGCACATTTTTACACAATAATGTATCGGATACTATATAAAGAACTGGAAGAGAGCGACTGGTAAACTACAAAGTAAAGATAAAGAAATGAAAATGTTATTTGCCCTATTTGATCAATTTACATAGAATATATGTAAATATTGTGCTTACCACATATGATGTATTAATCATATATTTATTTTGTATGTTAACACTTTAACAAAAGGGCTAAGATTGGCTAAGTGTGTGTGTGTATGACCTTTGAAAATGAAAGTTATAAATAACAGCTGATTCAAGTAGGTTTTATCAACACTGTATCTCAAAGTTTATTGTAATTACTGACATTAATTCTGAAATTTAGAATGTCAGTCAAATTATCAAACAAAGCGGGATTGGATGCACTTACCCAATATTGTGGTCCCAATATAAGCACTGTATTTTTTATGATTATTTATTTGAAAGATAGGCAGAGAGAAAGAGAGTCTTCCATCTGCTGGTTCACACTGGAGATGGGCCAGTCCAAAGCTGGAGCCAGGAGCTTCTTCCGGGTCTCCTACGACAGTGAAGGGGCCCAAGCACTTGGGACATCATCAACTGCTTTCCCAAAGCCATAGAGGAGAGCAGGATCTGATGAGGAGCAGCTGGGAATTTTTTTTTTTTTTTTTGAAATTGTCATCATTTTAATGGTCAGCAGCTTCTGCTTGGCTCTGGATGGTGCAATTTAACAGCTCACATGAAGCCCCCCCAAGCGCGCACCCCACGCGGCCTTGGCCCTTCCGGGTTGCGGGAAGCCTCCTCTTAGTTTCACGAGCTGAAAACCCCTTGGCACACCCATGATCTATGGAACCTCACACCTCGGCAGGACGCACTGCCGCGCGGAGCCGGCAGTCATACAGCTTGTAGACCTTCTTTACACAGTACAGCAGGGCGGCCTGGGCCACCGTGTTGTGCAGTCTCTTCCTGTGCAGGTGGTCCTTGCGCACCAGCACCACGGGCATGGACGAGGTGAGCGTGTGCAGCGCCAGGCGCGACAGTTTGTAGGCGTCCAACTCCACCTGGTACTTGCAGCACGCTCGAACTGCCACAGGATGCCGTAGAGCGTGCAGCAGGCCAGGCTCAGCTCACCGGCAGGCAGGGAGATGTAGCGCGAGTAATCCAGCTGGCAGCGCCCAGGGCGTGCAGAGGCACGCGGTGCCCGCCAGCACAGCCCTCTGGTGCAGGCAGTTGCCCACGGTGATCCAGCTCGCCGTCTCTCCGCTGATGCGCGTGGGCTCGATCCCTGTTTGATGCCAGCACCACAGGCAGTGGCTTTACCTGCTACCCCACAGCGTCAGTTCCTAAACACTGTATACTAAAACAATGTAAAATTATCTTAACTTTTCATATGAAATAAGATTCTAAAACTAGTTCTAAACATATGACTTACTGCATGGCTGTCATGGCACAAAATTGAGGAAGACAAAAATCCTCATTGTACTGCAATAACGCATATTTTTACCAATATTTACCATGAATAGCCCCTTTCACCACAAATATGGCAACTGAAAATAACTCATGCATTTGCACAATGCATCAGTGCAAGAAGTACTACCCTATTAAGAAACATGCTCTAAATTCTAGTCTAAGTATTGGATTATTTCCTGTAGAGTATTATAAGGCAGTAGAATATATATGTATGATATGTTTATATATGATAACATATAACTATACAAATTTACATTTGTGAAATTTTAGTTTTCAGAACTCAAGCACGTTTCTAACTTGGTTAATTATATTTCATGCATAGTTTGCTTGAAAAATTATACAGAGTATAAGGAAAAAATAACAAACAGAAAGACATGATAGAGTCAATCAATGGTAAGTTTAAAGAAAATAAATCATAGTTTTAAAAACATGTTTTGTTTCATAGTTGATCAATGTTTTAGACTTTTTAAACTCCTGTTATCCACCCTGAACGTAAATTTATCAAAATAATATGATTAATTTTTTTTTGTTTTTCTTTCCTTATATACTTCTGAATGAAGTATAGAATTGGAAGTAGTATATTTCCCTAGGGTTGATTAGATGAGAGAAGACTTATTCTAGGTCTTTGAACACATTTATTTTAGATTTCAGAGTAATTTCAAAAAAGATTCAAAGACTGAGCCTTCTTTTCCCCAGGTATTTCTGCCACTCTGCCAATAGCAAGACTGTTGCTAAGGAAAGAATTGGCATCGCTCGCAAGGCCCCTCCTCAAAGGAAAACCTGGCATCAGAGCTACTGCTCTTTCCCAAATAAAAGAACAGCCATTATTATGTTGTCTTTGTGGCCCAGGCCACAGATGGAACCAATAATGGCCTACCATTGTGCTTGCAAGACAAGGCAGTTCCACCCAAACAAAGGGACAGCTCCTGCTTTCATATGCCATTAGGCTGCTGCCACAGAGAAACTAATATTTTGAGCAGGGTTGCTAACTTAATGGGTTACCAAGTAAAGAAGCCTGCTGACTTGCTGCCCTTCATTCAGGACGCATTGGATTAGAATTTGGTTCATTTCCAATGAATAGATATTATAACCCACCCTGAGCCCTTACAAATCGCTCTGAAAGCAAACACACAGGTGTGATCTTGAATAAGGCATCTGATGTTAGGTGAGAAAGACAATTATGAGTGGAATCACAAAACAACATGTTCCCCCAGAAAGAGAAGACAATTTGTCAAGGAGTAGGAGGGATGCATGTGTTCTGATGGAAAAGCTTGAAAGGGAGCAATGCATATATCTCTGAACCCTAGAGTGAATAGAAGGGAAGGAGAAGGAGGTGAAGCCTGGAAATGATGATAGTAGACACACACATCTCCGTGTGGCCTTCTGTTGTGAGCACTCTTTCCTATGTAGGGCAACATGAAGACTGATTTTGTGAGGACTTTCTACTTCTGCTCTCTAGAATCTTGTATTTTCTTCAGGGATCCCTTTAGGTCCTGCACTTTCAGTGTTTCGAATGCTCTTATACATGCATGTTATTCCTTTCTATTTGCATTTTTTTCTAAAGGGAAATGGTGGTTAGAGGATCCCTGTAGCTTATCTCTTCAGTGAGAAAAGTCATTAACTCCTTGAATGAACTGTGACACAGAATCTCCAAAGACTCTCTGCGGTAGCAGAGATGCCACATTTCAGTACCTAACCTAATGCTACTGAAGGGAAATTCACCAGAGGAATAAAGGGTAAACCTTCACTGTGCTTTTAAAAGGAGCAATGAGAAAAATAATGGGGCCAAGTGTTTGGTGCCGCTTGGGACACTCACATCCCAAATCAGAGTGCCTGGGTTGCTGTCTCAGTTCTGTTTAGAATTCTAGCACCTAGTAATGCACACCCAGGGAGGAAACAGGTGACCCTTCAAATACTTTGGACCCTGCCACCCATGTTGGAGGCCCAAATTGAATTCTAGGAGTCTGACTTCAATCTAGCCAAGCCCCAGCTCCTAGCTATTGCAGGAAATTGGATTTGAAACTGCATGAAAAATTCTCTTTCTGCTACTCTGCCTTTCAAGAAGATTAATAAATGAATACACGTTAAAAAAAATAGACATATCAGTGATCATGTCTAAATCCAGACAAAAAGATCTCTGTGAGAAACTGCAAGACTGACCATAAATCTTTGCCGTCCAGCTTCTTTTCCAAAAAGAGCCTTAGACCTGCTTTACTCCTCCCATGCCTACAGAAAAAGCAGAATATCAACCCTGCTACTCTCTGGCAGTATTTAACCTAAAGCAAAATGATGCTCCCTCAAGCTTTTCACTAGCATCACTTAATATTTACAGCCCAAATCTCATCAGCATCTTCTCTCTGAGATGTCCTATGAGAACTTATCCAAACATTTTCATTACCCACGATGCATGAGAAATTGTGGTAAGTAATAAAATATGAATATCACCTCCGCCCTGCTCCTCACACACTTTGTAGTGTTCTCCTAAAGGGAGCTGGGCCAGATTGGTGACTTATTTTGTCGAATGAGACTTCAGCAACATGTCACAAGATGAGATTTTATAGCTTCTGCTCTGAGGTTGTTTTCTTGATGCTTTTGGAATTCAGTCACTGGAGGAAGAGGCCCATGTCAATTCGTGTCTTCAGGATGATGTAAAATACGTGGATGTAACCAAGTCATTCACCCCAGGGGATATTGGAACATCTCCAGATACATGTACGAAGCCAAACCTACCATCCAGTTCTTGTAGGGTCAATTGCAAGAGCAATTGATCTGATGCAAACTGATATAACCACACAATTAAACTACAGCACTTTCAGATCTGGGTGTTTGGAGTAGGAACGTTCACCTGTAATTGTTTGAAAATCCATTGGTATGTATGACTTTCATGATAATTGTCATTTTTTATAGAATGTGAAGCATCTGGAACACCTTCATGTATCTAAATACACATACAAACAATAATTGGAGCATATCTTGTGCATGTCACAGAGATCCCTTTGCCTGTCTTACCTTCACTACCGTTACCCACCATCTCTCTTCTGTCTTGTTAAAGTAGAATCTTCAATGGGCCCTACAAATTTATTCTTAGCTTACTGTCATTGATTTTATCTCAGCTCAGGTTATCTTTCTTTTTTTTAAGATTGTATTTATTTATTTGAGAGGTAGAGTTACAGATAGTGAGAGGAAGAGACAGAGAGAAAAGTCTTCCTTCTGTTGGTTCACTCCCCAAATGGCCGCAACGGCCAGAGCTGCACCGATTCGAAGCCAGGAGCCAGGTACTTCTTCCTGGTCTCCTATGTGGGTGCAGGGGCCCAAGCACCTTGGCCATCCTTTACTGCTATCCCAGGCCATAGCAGAGAGCTGGATTGGAAGAGGAGCAGCCAGGACTAGAAATGTGCCCATATGGGATGCCGGCGCCACAGGCAGAGGATTAACCTACTGTGCTACGGCACTGGCCCAGGTTATCTTTCTAAAATATGAATCCTTAAAATATTTTATCCTCTGTTGAAGTCTTCCAGCATTCTTCATTACTCTCAGTATAATATCTATCTACTTGCAATCCCTTCCAATTTCCTTAATTTTGTCTCTCACCATTTACTTAATAAAAATGTCTCAACACACATACATTATGCAGCTTTAAAATAATTATTTTTTTTTATCTTTTATTTAATGAATATAAATTTTCAAAGTACGACTCATGGGTTACAATGGCTTCCCCCCCCATACCGTCCCTCCCACCAACAACCCTCCCCTTTCCCACTCCCTCTCCCCTTCCATTCACATCAAGATTCATTTTCGATTATCTTAATATACAGAAGATCAGCTTAGTATACCTTAAGTAAGGATTTCAACAGTTTGCTCCCACACAGAAACATAAAGTGAAAAATAATAGATGATTTTTTTTTAAATGATGATGAAATCAGATCAGACCTATTGTCATGTTTAATCCCAGTGAGAGTCAAGTTGGGAATTGAAAATTTCTTTCTTTTTTTTTTTTTTTTTTTTTACAGAAGATCAGTTTAGTGTACATTAAGTAAAGATTTCAGTCGTTTGCACCACCATAGAAACACAAAGTGAAAAATACTGTTTGAGTACTAGTTATAGCATTAAGCCTCAGTGTACAGCACGTTAAGGACCGAGATCCTACATGAGGAGTAAGTGCACAGTGACTCCTGTTGTTGACTTTACCAATTGACACTCCTGCTTATGGCATCAGTAATCTCCCTATGCACCAGTTATGAGTTTCCAAGGCTATGGAAGCCCCTTGAGTTCTCCGACTCTTATCTTGTTTAGACAAGGTCATAGTCAAAGTGGAGGTTCTCTCCTCCCTTCAGAGAAAGGCACCTCCCTCTTTGAAGACCTGTTCTTTCCACTGGGATCTCACTCGCAGAGATCTTTTTGCCAGAGTGTCTTGGCTTTCCATGCCTGAAATACTCTCATGGGCTTTTCAGCCAGATCCGAGTGCCTTTAGGGCTGATTCTGAGGCCAGAGTGCTATTTAGGACATCCGCCATTCTATGAGTCTGCTGAGTATCTCACTTCCCATGTTGGATCACTCTCCCCTTTATTTATTCTATCGGTTGGTGTTAGCAGATACTAGACTTGTTTATGTGCTCCCTTTGACTCTTAGTCCTTTCATTATGATCAATTGTGAACTGAAATTGATCACTTGGAGTAGTGAGATGGCATTGGCACATGCCACCTTGATGGGATTGAATTGGAATCCCCTGGTATGTTTCCAACTCTACCAATTGGGGCAAGTCAGCCCGAGCATGTCCCAAATTATACATCTCTTCCCTCTCTTATTCCCACTCGTATGTTTAACAGGGATCACATTTCAGTTAATTTTCAACACTTAAGAATAACTGTGTGATAATTACAGAATTAAACCAGTCATATTAAGTAGAACAGACAAAAAAAAATACTGTGAGGGATAATGTATTAAGTTGTCCATTAGCAGTCAGAGCTATGCTGATCAAGTCACCATTTCTCATAGTGTCCATTTCACTTCACGAGGTTTCCTTTTTGGTGTTGAGTCAGTTGTCACCGATCAGGGAGAACATATGGTATTTGTCCCTTTGGGACTGGCTTACTTCACTCAGCATGATGTGTTCCAGATTCCTCCATTTTGTTGCAAATGACTGGATTTCGTTGTTTCTTACTGCGGTATAGTACTCTAAAGAATACATATCCCATAATTTCTTTATCCAGTCTACCGTTGATGGGCATTTAGGTCGGTTCCAGGTCTTGGCTATTGTGAATTGTGCTGCAATAAACATTAGGGTGCAGACCGCTTTTTTGTTTATCAATTTAAACTCCTTTGGGTAAATTCCAAGGAGTGGGATGGCTGGGTCGAATGGTAGGGTTATATTCAGGTTTCTGAGGAATCTCCAGACTGATTTCCATAGTGGCTTGACCAGTTTGCATTCCCACCAACAGTGGGTTAGTGTCCCTTTTTCCCCACATCCTCGCCAGCATCTGTTGTTGGTAGATTTCTGTATGTGAGCCATTCTAACCGGGGTGAGGTGAAACCTCATTGTGGTTTTGATTTGCATTTCCCTGATTGCTAGTGACCTTGAACATTTTTTCATGTGCCTGTTGGCCATTTGGATTTCCTCTTTTGAAAAATGTCTATTGAAGTCCTTGGCCCATCTCTTAAGTGGGTTGTTGGTTTTGTTTTTGTGGAGTTTCTTGATCTCTTTGTAGATTCTGGTTATTAACCCTTTATCTGTTGCATAGTTTGCAAATATTTTTTCCCATTCTGTCGGTTGTCTCTTCACTCTCCTGACTGTTTCTTTTGCAGTACAGAAACTTCTCAATTTGATGCAATCCCAATAGCTGATTTTGGCTTTGACTGTCTGTGCCTCCCGGGTCTTTTCCAGAAATTCTTTGCCTGTGCCAATATCTTGAAGGGTTTCTCCAATGTTCTCTAATAACTTAATGGTGTCAGGACGAAGATTTAGGTCTTTAATCCACGTTGAGTGGATTTTTGTGTAAGGTGTAAGGTAGGGGTCTTGCTTCATGATTCTGCACGTGGAAATCCAGTTTTCCCAGCACCATTTATTGAATAGACTGTCCTTGCTCCAGGAATTAGTTTTAGATCCTTGATCAAATATAAGTTGGCTGTAGATGTTTGGGTTGATTTCTGGTGTTTCAATTCTGTTCCATTGGTCTATCCATCTGTTTCTGTACCAGTACCATGCTGTTTTGATTACAACTGCCCTGTAGTATGTCCTGAAATCTGGTATTGTGATGCCTCCGGCTTTGTTTTTGTTGTACAAGATTGCTTTAGCTATTCGAGGTCTCTTGTGCCTCCATATGAATTTCAGCATCATTTTTTCTAGATCTGCGAAGAATGTCTTTGGTATCTTGATTGGGATTGCATTGAATCTATAAATTGCTTTTGGGAGAATGGACATTTTGATGATGTTGATTCTTCCAATCCATGAGCATGGAAGATTTTTCCATTTTTTGGTATCCTCTTCTATTTCTTTCTTTAAGGTTTTGTAATTTTCATCGTAGAGATCTTTAACGTCCTTGGTTAAGTTTATTCCAAGGTATTTGATTGTTTTTGTAGCTATTGTGAATGGGATTGATCTTAGAAGTTCTTCCTCAGCTGTGGCATTGTCTGTGTATACAAAGGCTGTTGATTTTTGTGCATTGATTTTATATCCTGCCACTTTGCCAAACTCCTCTATGAGTTCCAATAGTCTCTTAGTAGAGTTCTTTGGATCCTCTAAGTACAGAATCATATCGTCTGCAAAGAGGGATAGTTTGACTTCTTCCTTCTTGATTTGTATTCCTTTGATTTCTTTTTCTTGTCTGATGGCTCTGGCTAAAACTTCCAGAACTATGTTAAATAGCAGTGGTGAGAGTGGGCATCCCTGCCTGGTGCCAGATTTCAGTGGAAATGCTTCCAACTTTTCCCCATTCAATAGGATGCTGGCTGTGGGTTTTTTATAAATTGCTTTGATTATATTGAGGAATGTTCCTTCTATACCCAATTTGCTTAGAGTTTTCATCATGAAAGGGTGTTGAATTTTATCAAATGCTTTCTCTGCATCAATTGAGATAATCATATGGTTTTTCTTCTGCAGTCTGTTAATGTGGTGAATCACATTGATTGATTTGCGAATGTTGAACCATCCCTGCATACCAGGGATGAATCCCACTTGGTCTGGGTGGATGATTTTCCTGATGTGTTGTTGTATTCTATTGGCCAGAATTTTATTGAGGATTTTTGCGTCTATGTTCATCAGGGATATTGGTCTGTAATTTTCTTTCAGTGCTGCATCTTTCTCTGGCTTAGGGATTAAGGTGATGCTGGCTTCATAGAAAGAATTTGGGAGGAGTCCCTCTTTTTCGATTGTTCTGAATAGTTTGAGAAGAAATGGGATTAGTTCTTCTTTAAATGTCTGGTAGAATTCAGCGGTGAATCCATCTGGTCCTGGGCTTTTCTTTGTTGGGAGGGCCTTTATTACTGTTTCAATTTCTGTTTCAGTTATGGGTCTATTTAGGTTTTCGATGTCTTCATGGTTCAATTTAGGTAGGTTGCATGTGTCCAGGAATCTATCCATTTCTGATAGGTTTTCCTGTTTGCTGGCGTACAGGTCCTTGTAGTAATTTCTGATGATTCTTTTTATTTCTGTGGTGTCTGTTGTTACGTTTCCTTTTTCATCTCTGATTTTATTGATTTGGGTCTTTTCTCTTCTTTTTTTAGTCAGTTGGGCCAATGGGGTGTCAATTTTGTTTATTTTTTCAAAAAACCAGCTTCTCGCTTGGCTGATTTTTTGTAATGTTTTTTTGGATTCAATCCTATTAATTTCTTCTCTGGTTTTAATTATTTCTCTTCTCCTACTAGATTTGGGTTTGGTTTGCTGCAGTTCTTCTAGGTCCTTGAGGTGCGCTGAAAGCTCATTTATTTGGTACCTTTCCAATTTCTTGGTATAGGCACCTATTGCTATAAATTTGCCTCTCAATACTGCTTTTGCTGTATCCCATAAGTTTTGATATGTTGTGTTGTTGTCTTCATTTACTTCCAGAAAGTTTTTGATTTCTCTTTTGATTTCTTGAATGACCCAGTGTTCATTCAGGAGCATGTTGTTCAGTCTCCATGTGTTTGCATACTTTCTGGGGTTTCCTGAGTTGCTAATTTCCAGCTTCATCCCGCTGTGGTCTGAGAAGCTGCATGGTATGATTCTAATTCTTTTAAATTTGCTGAGACTTGCTTTATGGCCTAGTATGTGGTCGATCCTAGAGAAGGTTCCATGCGCTGCTGAGAAGAATGTGAAGTCTGTAGATGTAGGGTTGAAAGTTCTGTATATATCTGTTAGATCCATTTGGGCAATAGTGTCATTTAAATCTGCTGTTTCCTTGTTGATCTTCTGTCCGGATGATCTGTCTATTTCTGAGAGTGGAGTATTGAAGTCCCCCAGTACTATTGTATTGGAATCTAAATCTCCCTTTAAGTCCCTTAACATATCTTTTAAATAGACCGGTGCCCTGTAATTAGGTGCATATACATTTATAATAGTTACATCTTCCTGTTGAATTGAACCCTTAATCATTATATAGTGTCCCTCTTTGTCTCTCTTAACAGTTTTTGTATTAAAGTTTATTTTGTCTGATATTAATATGGCTACACCTGCTTTTTTTTGGTTTCTGTTGGCATGGAATATCTTTTTCCAACCTTTCACTTTCAGTCTGCATGCCTCTTTGTTAGAGAGATGTGTTTCTTATAGGCAACAAATAGTTGGGTTGTGTTCTGTGAGCCAGTCAGCTAAACGGTGTCTTTTAACTGAAGAATTCAGACCATTAATGTTCAATGTGACTATTGATACGTGGTAACTTTGCCCTGCCATTTTCCTGGAAATATTTTCTAGTATATGTTTTGAGCTTCCCATGCTCTTTTACTGGTAGGTGTTCTTCCTTTCCCTTCTTTCATATTGATGGCCGTGTTTCTGTGTTTCTGAGTGTAGCACATCTTTAAGTATTTTTTGCAGGGCCGGGCGAGTGGCCACAAAGTCTTTCAATTTCTGTTTGCTATGAAAGGTCTTTATTTCACCTTCATTCACAAATGAGAGCTTAGCAGGATATAATATTCTGGGCTGGCAATTTTTCTCTCTTAGCACCTGTGCTATGTCTCGCCATTCCCTCCTAGCTTGTAGGGTTTCTGATGAGAAGTCAGCTGTGAGTCTGATTGGAGATCCTCTGAGAGTAATCTGACGTTTCTCTCTTGCACATTTTAGGATCTTTTCTTTATGTTTCACTGTGGTAAGTTTAATTACCACGTGTCGTGGTGAGGATCTCTTTTGGTCATGTTTATTGGGGGTTCTATGAGCTTCCTGTACTAGGATATCTCTGTCCTTCTCCAAACCTGGAAAGTTCTCTGCTAGTATCTCACTAAAAAGGCCTTCCAATCCTTTCTCTCTCTCCATGCCTTCAGGAACTCCTAGAACTCGAATGTTGGTTTTTTTGATAGTATCCTGTAGATTCCCAACAATATTTTTTAGGTTTCTAATTTCCTCTTCTTTTCTTTGGTTTGACTGTATGTTTTCCTGTGCTCTATCTTCTAAGTCCGATATTCTCTCTTCTGCTTCACCCATTCTGTTTTTAAGGCTTTCTAATGTGTTTGTCATTTGATCTATTGAGCTCTTCATTTCATTTTGATTTCTCTTCACTATAACACTTTCCTGTTCTACTAGTTTCTGAGTTTCATTTTGACTCTTCCTTAAAATTTCGTTTTCACGAGAGAGATTTTCAATCTTGTCCATTAAGGATTTCTGTAGTTCAAGGATTTGCTTTTGAAAACTTCTAAATGTTCTTATCATAAATTTTTTGAAATCCGTATCTTGCATTTCTTCTATCTCATCATCTTCATACTCTTGGCTTGGGGTGTTTTGCTTATTTGGAGGCATCATAGTGTCATCGTTGATCTTGCTCCCTCTATTTCTGTGTTTGTTACTCGGCATAGTTAATTCTTCTTGCGTCACTGTGCTTTTTTTTTTTCTTTTTTCTTTTTTTTTTTATTTATACTGTGTCCGTGTTAAGTGGACTGCCTGCTGTTGGAGGAGCCTTGGAGGCTTGAGATGGGTGCAGCCTGAGAGCTCTGCCTGGTTCTTCCAGGTTAAGGGTGTGCAAAGGTGACACCCTCAGGTTATGCGTGGTAAATCTCTCTCTTTTTATTTATTTATTTATTTTATTTATTCAGGGGGTAAGTAACACCGCAGGGCAGGGCTGTGCAGAATTGATGGTATTTAGCTTCCAGTCTTTGGCTCCTCTGGACTCCCACTGGGTTGCCTAGGCTACTGAATTGTAGTGACTCAGTTCCTTAGCTCTCCCCCATTGATTTGTAAATCCAGAGCGCAGGCCTGCTCTTTGTCTCTTGGGAATTCTAGCCTTGCAGCCTTGTAACCTTTGCAAGGTTAGGGGGAAGAGAAACCCCGAAGCTTTTTTTTTTCCTTCTTTCCGGTAGTGAGTTTGCTGCACTTTCCGGCCCCCCTCTAGATTCTGACCCCCGTTTCCCCACCAATGTCTCGGGTTATTGAGCTCACCTCCCCTTCCAGCGCCGATGTGTGGACTCGGAGCCCTGAGCGTCCCAAGTCTCCCCGCTGTTGTCTGTGTGGCATGCACTCCCCTTGGAGCACTGGGGCTTCTGCGGCTGGGTCCCGCGACTTTGCTTCCATGCGGTGGGCGACCTTGTTCTCCCAGTAGGTCCTCCGATTCACGATTCCTGTGCAATTTTTTCCTGGTTCTTTTTTCTGCGGCTACCGTAACTCCCCTTTTATTAAACTAAATTTTCCCGGACTATTGGTGCGCGCCCTCACTATTCCGCCATCTTGGCTCCGCCCCCCTAAAATAATTATTTATTAATTGTATTTCAATGAGATTCCATTTCTTGAGATGCATAATACTTAGACTTCTCTATTAACATTTTAATTGAGTTATTTTAATTGTAAGAAAAAGAAAGTGACAGAGTGGGGTGGAGGCTGGATCACTCTCCAGACACCCACAACAACCACTGCTGTGCTAGGCCAGTGACAGGATCTGGCACTCAATGCAAGACCAAAGCACTTGAGCCAGCATTCGCTGTCTACCCAGTTGTGTACCATCCGGAATATGGATTGGACGTGGAGGAGCTGAGAATCAAACCAATCTCACTATTACAGAATGCAAGCATCCCATGTTACAACTTAGCTTCTAGGCCAATTGCCTTCCCAAAAGTTCATTTCTAAGTCTTGTTTTATTGTAATATTTCTTAATAATAGTGTTTCTGTGGGGAGCAACTGGGAGCAACTCGGACTAGACTAAGTTACTGGAATTAAGACTTATTCTATGCATCTGCTCTCCCATAATATGGCGCTGGGAGAGGAGGAAACAGCTTCTACACAGCTGCCTCCAGTTCAACCAATAAACAGCAGGACCTGCTCCTGATTGGAGGAGAGCAGCATACTCGGCGTGTGGGTAGCAGAGTTGGGATTGGTGGAAGAGGACTATAAAGGAGGAGAGAGACAACATGCACCAGGAACATCTATCTGAAGGAACACCTGAGCAGCCCCCGAGAGAGCCGGCCGGCGGTGTGCCGCTCCCTCGCGGAAGTGGGGAAAGTGGCAGGGGGAACACCCTTCCACGGAGGTGGAAGGGACAGTAGCCAACCCGGGAAGAACCAGCAGCAAACCCAGGGAGGGCCGAGCAGACAAAAGAACAACGCAGGGTCCTGTGTCGTTCCTCCACGAAGATGGGGAGCGACAGTTTCTTTTAAAATTCAAATGCATTACAGGTAAATACATTATTTACTTTATTCATATGGAATTTTTAAGCATATTTGAGAACATATTTTTGACTGTCAACATATCAGAAGTGGGGCCAGTGCTGTGGCATCCCGTATAGGCAACAATTTGAGTCCTGGCTGCTCCACTTCAGATCCAGCTCCCTGCTAATGTGCCTGGGAAAGCAGTGAAAGATTGCCCAAGTGTTTGGACCCCTGTACCCAGGTGGGAGACCTATTATTCTGGAAACATCATGAGGTACAGGAATGTCACGGTGGTCCTCAGCATCAGGTCTGCTGCGTTTGCCTCCCTCTGTCCTACCTGGGCTACTTGCGAATTCTGGGTTCCCCCACCCTGGGCCCCTGCTTTTCAGTGTCTGTTGTGGCTGCAGCACTGGCCCTGTGCATCTCCCTGCCCCTGTGTGGAACTCCTCGCTGATGGGCAGCATCCTAAGCGCATTCACATTCTTAATTATAGATTCTCTTCCAGGAGCTCAGCTTTTGCTTTCTTCAAAGAACCAGTAGTTCTTTGAACATGTGTCTATGTTTCAAATAATTTACTTTCCTTTTCAGACTTTTAATGTCTTTGTTATTTTCCAACATGCCCAGGTTTTAATGTTCAACAGAAACACTTCTGTTCTTTACGTCTCCATATAAGGCCATGGACACTGAAGTTAAAGTATTTTGCTTTACTTAGCATTCTTTCTTATTCAACTCATTTGCTCTGTGGTTGGTAGCACTTTTATAAGTTATATTATTTATAGTCATATTGAAATTTCCGAAACATTTTATAAAATGCTTAGTTTCTTCTCTAACTCATCCCTAGAAACTTGCTATGTTTCTTAATTTTAGAATGTTTGATGTACCTTACATTTGTTAATTTTTTGGTTTAATATTTATATTTTTGTTAACCCTCAGAGAATTCTTTGTGGACCAACTGAAACAAGAAAGCTTAGCTTAGATTGGGTCATTTGTTTTTATTTGGGTATTAGCGTAGTATAATTCCTATATTTCCAACTAAATTTCACATTAAAGGAACTTTTACATTTTCTCTGTTCAATGAACAAATGGGTCCTGTGTCTAAGACTTATCAACTATTTTCTTGAAATCTAAAACATTTTCATTTTCTCTTTTTCCTACATCATTGTGTACTCTTAACATGTAAAATGATTTTCAAAATTCTAATAATAAATTGCTACCTATTCTAATATATTTTGGTGTCATCTATGACTTAATAAGTTTGCATAAAATGATATACATATATTGTTTTTATATATCTTTCAGATCCACTTGATGATAAAAGTTATTTTCATTCTTTTCTTTCTGTTTTAGCATGTTTAATAAATTTATAAATTTTTCTCTGACACTATCTCTTTCAAATTATCTCAATCATTTGATATTTTAGCTCTGAGATTATTTCATTTAAAAAACTAGCAATGAATTTTTATGCCTTCTCATACTTTGTTTAAAATTAGATTGAGTTATGCTTGCTTGTCTAAAATACAGTTATGCACTTGTTTCTTTTAACACTTTTCATGTCAAATTGATTAACTAAAAGTTATGATATTTAAATTACTATATTCTATGAAAACTTACCAAAGAATCACCAACCTACTTAAGTTTGTTCTTTAATATTATGTATATTGTTCATTTAACATCTTCTAAAGGATATTTCTATTATTGTTCAATTGTTTAATCCACAACACAGAAACTAACCATAAATACTGCTGGTATATAGGTGACTTGTAGCTTCATATTTATCTCAATGATTTTCTCACTTTGACAACTTGTTGGTTTTAATTTGTAAGCACTTCTATTTTTAGACTTGTTTGTTGTATATGGAAAAATCCAATAATACAAGCAATTGGTCATATTCACATTATAATGAGTGATTTGTAATTTATGTACATCATGATTTAGAAATCTCATGTTTAAGATAGTCTTAAATCAAAAGAAATATTTTAGTCAAAATCATGTTTTATATTGAAATAAATGAATTATGCTATAACTTTTTATTCTTAACATTCTTAATGTTTTTTAAAGAAAATACCTCCAGCAGAGGGAAGGCCTTTCTCTCTGTCTCTCTCTCTCTCACTGTTTATGACTCTACCTGTCAAATGAAAAAAAAAAAAAAAAGAAAATACCTCCTCGAACATTAGCTGTTATTTGATTAACAAAACTAAGGCATAGAAAAACACAGGAAATGTAGCTAAAATTGGATGGGGGGCATCAACACACTTTACAATGTATTCTAGTTAATATAGAGGTGAATAATTATTGAAACAAATTGAGAGTTTAGAAAACTATACAAATGTTTAAATAGCTAATATATTTAATTTTTTTGAATTATAGACATTTCTAAGGAAAAAGGATTCCTGAGATATTTTGGAAATATAATATTGATAAAATTCTGAACTCTAAAGGCATATGATGTTTTATTTTAAAATTATTTGTATAGTATATGAATAGAAACATAACTGAAAAATAAAATGCATATTTCCAAAAATATCTACACATTGAAGTGTAACTAAAGGTTTTATTTTCAGAAAATACGTATATTCCATAAAAGGCATTTACTGATTTCCTCATCAGTACTAGCACAACCATGAGATAGCAACATCAAAAACCAAGATCGACCCCTGTAAATGAGCACTTTTGATAAAATGGCTCAAGGTAGGTTCTCTGAGGATTGCTTATGCAGACGCCCTGGAATTCTTTTACACAGGTGATATTTTCCCTGACAAAGAAAAAAAGAAAGTTGGATCCAAGATCGCTTGCCAAGAATAGTTTCAGCTTTATTAACTGTAGTGCATAAAAAGGAAAGTCCTTAAATGAGTTTAACACATAATCCTCTCATGAATTTTGATTGGTTAAAGTGCATAGTTAGGACTTTTCCCTAGGAAGTAGCCTAAAATATGAAAAGCAAAAATGTTGATCTGAACCATGTGTTGGGCCGTAAATGCATTTTTCTGTGTTGGTTGTGAGTGGCCACCTGAAATATGTGTGGAATAATTTTGACTGTGGAAAAATGCAGAACCCTAGAAGATTAAGTGGATTCTAATAGAAAATAATGGCCCAGCTGCAAATAGACTTTCATATCCTGGGTGATTCATTTTAATATATCTACTTTTTAGTGGAAAATTCTATTTCACTAGGGAACAATCTAACATTGCATTTAGGTCTCTAATGCTTCTAAACTGTTTGAGTTGTATATTTGAATATGAGTCTATGGCTTCTGTGCACCGATAAAGATGAAAATAACCCAGTACCAGAGAAAAACAGTGCTGGAAAATCCCTCAAGAAAAGGGTGAAGGTTCTACTCTTGGGGGGTATTATGAAGGTTGTCAGACACCAATGATGGTAGGAGAAAGACATGATATCAGCGACATTGTCATTGTCTGATAATTTTGATAAATATGAAAATGTGGACTAGAGGTTGCAAAGGGCATGTGGATAAAATACATGCATGTGGTCTGGAAAACATATTGGAACAATAGTACTGGAGCAGCTTTATCATTCATGGCTGTCTCACTAACTGCATGTATGTACTTATCCAAGTTACTCTGACTTCATGGTTCTCATTTCTAAACTCCAAATATGAATTATTAAATAGCAGTGAACTTCTTTGTCACCTACAGTGGCTTTTTTTTTTTTTTTTTTGATAGGCAGAGTGGACAGTGAGAGAGAGAGAGACAGAGAGAAAGGTCTTCCTTTTGCCGTTGGTTCACCCTCCAATGGCCGCTGCGGCCGGCGCGCTGCGGCCAGTGCACCACGCTGATCCGACGGCAGGAGCCAGGTGCTTATCCTGGTCTCCCATGGGGTGCAGGGCCCAAGTACTAGGGCCATCCTCCACTGCACTCCCGGGCCACAGCAGAGAGCTGGCCTGGAAGAGGGGCAACCGGGACAGAATCCGGCGCCCCGACCAGGACTAGAACCCAGTGTGCCGGCGCTGCAAGGCGGAGGATTAGCCTAGTGAGCTGCGGCGCTGGCCTACAGTAGCTTTTATTGTAAAAAATCTCAGCCTTCACTTGGTAATGCTTTCTGGTAAAGAAATTTTGATGTGTAATATAACATCTATTAGAATATTTTTCCTTTTTAGACATAATTAAATATTGAAATAATCTCTTAATTTATGATTCTTGATACTTTTTCCTCAACACTCCCTTTAGATGATTATTGAATTATATTTTTTATAATGGGAACTATGCAAACATGCACATTCACACAGAATAGAAACTTCTTTGGTCGCATGGTAAAATAACAACTATCAAAGACATATGTGAACTTATATTTATATAAAAATTCTCATAATTTTGAAAAAAAAATTACTTGAAAGTGGTCATTCAGTGGCTAAAAAGATGCTGTTTTTATAAATTCTATGTAAAATATATTCAACAAGAAAAGTCTATGAGTAAAAGGAAAACTATTATTTTTATTGTAAAATAGGTTAATATTAGGGTTTCCATAAATCATAAGTATAGCAATTAATAATTCTTTTTTCTTTGGAATCCAGTATATGTTATTACTATTTACAAAAGCTGTAGTCAATTGATTTGTAAATACAGGTACAGTATCCCTGATCCAAATACTTGGGACCAAAAGCATTTTGGATTTTATTTATTAGACTTTTAAATCTTTGCTTGTATATAATGAGACGTCTTATAGATTACATCTGAGCCTTCATACAGAATTCACTTATGCAAAGCGTATTTACGTTTCACAAATACCTTATACACATATCTTATGATATTTATTGGAATACTGTTAGTGCACTCGCATTTTGACAACTGTTAATATGAGGCCAGGTGTGAAATTTAGTGCTTGTGGTGTCATGTTGGTGCTCAAATGTTTGAAGGCAAGTATCTGTGTAGTTTAAGATTTTACTTGACACACCTGCATCCCATATCAGAGTCCAACCTCCATTTCTAACTTTGCTTCTTGCTAATTTGTAGCCTTGGAGACAGCAGGTGATGGCTCAGACAGTTGGGTTCCTGTCACACATGTAGGAGACTTAGATTCAGTTATAGGTTTCTGGCTTGTCCTGATCCAACCCTGGCTATTGTGGGCATCTGGGGAGTGAACCAGCAGATGAAACTGGATCTCTTTTTCTAACATGTTTTCACATGCCAATAAATAAAACAAAAGAAATAAATGATTCATTAAAGTTTCGGTGTTTGGAGTATTTTGGATTTTATTTTTCAGATGAGCGGTTCTCAACATTATCATTTTGGTCAACAAATTAATTTATTACCCAACTAAGTAATAGAAGCAAGTGAGGTCTCTATTGTGCTTCTTTTTTAAAAAGAGTTATTTATTTATTTGAAAGAGTTGCAGAAAGAGAAGTGACAAAGAGAGAAAGACAGAGAGAGAGAGAGAGAGAGATGTTCCATCTGCTGCTCCACTCCCCAAATGGTTGTAATGACCAGGGCTGTGCCGGGCCAAAGCTAGGAGCCAGGAGCTTCTTTTCGATCTCCCATGTAGGCAGCAGGGCCCCAAGCACTTGAGTCCTCTTCCGCTGTTTTCCCAGGCCTTTAGTATGGGGCTGTATCAGAAGTGGAGAGGTCAGGCCTCAAACCAGCAGCCATATGGGATGCTAGCAACCCAGGAGATGGCTTTACCAGCTACACCACAACACCGACCCCTCTACTGAGATTTTAAAAAGTGTTTTTGAACAAAATTAATTTTCTGCTGAAAATAAAATTGTTAATAACTATGTAGATGGATATTGTTAACACAGGAGATGAATAGAGACACTTTAAGTCTATGATTATGAACTAATTAATATCATACCAATTATGTCAATTTTGACAAATAATATTTTATCCTATAATGGAGTTATTTATTTTTTGCCTGGTTTTGTGAGAATGGGTGTGTCATATATTCATATAATGCACATAATTGCACACATACTTGTATATGTATACATGCACACTGGTCAACCGATTTTAAAACTTTAATTTTTTAAAGTCATAGATATCTAAATGTTGTACTGACAAGAAGGTCATTCTCAAATATTCTGGAACAATTTTGAGAAATAAAGCATTCAAATTATGGAATGCCAGCATTTGCTTGACAGATGGCTTTATTATCAAATAGATATATACAACTGTTGTTTCTATAGTAACGGTATAGGCTTAGGGAACAAAACACAAGACAATTATTTTTCTAATGTTCATATCAATTCCCCTAGTCTATGTAGACAATAACTTTTTGAACTTTTCACATGCATTACTAGCTGCATATTTTTAACAGCAATAGAAATAAGATATGTCTATCTTACACTAGTACATGTAAGTGTAGACACATAGTAAAATCATTGAATAGATTTAAACTAGGACTTTCTGCTAAGTATTTTCTCTTGTTTATATTGTGGCTACATTTTAATGGACTGTTGTATATATACATATTATTATAGACATAGAGGTAGAAATTAATATTTTCATAATATAAAGTTTAAACTTATGGAGAGAATTGTATCTGTATCTCTTATTTTCAGATGTAGATTATACACACACACACACACACACATTGCTCATCATTAGCATGCATCTGGGGCCAAACAATTCTTTGTTCTGGAAGTCTGTTCTCTTAACAGAATTCTTGGTCTTGTCTCCACTAAAAGCTAGCAAATGTCATTTGCAACTCATCCACTTTAAACCCGCTTGTGACAATCAAAAATATCCATATATTACCAGACATTCTCTCCGTAACAAATTGGCTCCTGCTGAGAATTATTGGTCTGTTTTAAAAATAATCCTTATTGCCCCAAATCTATTAAATATTAAATAGTGTCTTACAAATTTTCATCAAGTATTCCAAACACTCAAAGTTTTAATCCTTAAAATCCTTAAACATATTAGACAAAAGAGCAAATTCCTTACAGAAAACTAAGTGTTAATGGATTGAGAGGGATGTGGCTCCCAAACTCAGGCAGATATTTATACTCTGAAGTCTTATATTAAATGTTGATGGATTAAAGATGAAGACTTAATCTAATTTTGGCAACTGACATGTGGGAGGTCTTTAGGTCATTGCATGCTTTCCCTTAGAAGGTAGTTCTTGCCAAGGGGTTGGTTATTTAAGCTGAGTCCAGCCTCGTTTCTCTCCCTGCTGCTCATCTCTCATCATGTGCTGTTTCTTCTGTGCCCACCTCTGCCATCACCAGACTCCATCAGATGCCCCACCAGTGTGCATCTTTGAACTTAAGCCAAAACAAATATTTTCCTCTCCAAGATTCTCTTTGGTACTTTAGCTAAAGTAATTAAAAGCTGCCTAATAAGCACATTCATAAAATTTATTTTAAAAATTATACAATATTTGTATATAGATTAGGATTATAAAAGAGCTATGATTTCACACTGTTTTCAAACAAATGAATTAGCTGGTCCGAGTTTTATGGACACAGGTAGATGACATAGGATTGCTGAGTCAAAGATGGACAACTTGTTAAGCAACAGTAGCCCCACAGACACTTAAGTGTCCTTCCATGGGTCCCCATTTCTTCAGGGGGACGGACATAAAGTGGACCGGATGATCATAAATGGAGTAGACAGTATTACAGGAGAGGAAAGACCAGCTTGGGCAATTGAAATATTTTATCTTTTCTACAAGATACACCAAAACACTAGAGACCCAGGGAGAATCACTTTTCAATAGATATTGTATACAGATGAATTACATTAAACGTCAATTTGTGTTTATTGCCAAATAAATATTCAAACAACCTTGAATTATACTTGATTTATGTGTGCTAGTTTTGTCATCTGAAAAGTTAAAAATATATGTAAGTCACTGTACAAATAGGTAGCCTCAAATTTCAAAACAAAATAATTATTACTTTTTTTTTGACAGGCAGAGTGGACAGTGAGAGAGAGAGACAGAAAGGTCTTCCTTTTCCGTTGGTTCACCCCCCAATGGCCGCTGCGGCCAGCGCACCGCGCTGATCCGATGGTAGGAGCCAGGTGCCTCTCCTGGTTTCCCATGCGGGTGTAGGGCCCAAGCACCTGGGCCATCCTCCACTGCACTCCCTGGCCACAGGAGAGAGCTGGCCTGGAAGAGGGGCAACCAGGACAGAATCCGGCACCCCGACCAGGACTAGAACTCATGTGCCAGCACCCCAGGCGGAGGATTAGCCTATTAAGCCGCGGTGCTGGCCAGTAATTATGTTTTAAATTGTCTTCTTGTTTTCCACTGGTAGAAAAAGTGGTTACCAAAACCTTTTCATCTTTCAACTTCCTTATCTCCATCCATAAAAAGAGATAGGTATCACTATTTATTTAATGAGCTGCTGCAAGAATTAAATGTGATAATTCAAACAATGTACACAGCATAGAATAAAATGATCAATCGCTAAGTGTGATTCATAACGATTTCTTCTTCATTACATGTGCATTTTCAGTGTTCAGGTCAATGAATCTAACACAGAAATGACAGGACAGATATGATACCATTATTCCTCTCATCAATGTCACAGTTTAGTGCATGACTGAAGCATTCACAAATGTTGTTTTTATCTTTACATTTGATAAAGATAAGTAGAAACATTACCTTTTCCATTAAGAAGCACTGCAACTTCCACTGCTATATAGTTAAGGAGAAATATGAGTGTAATTTATAAATTTTTAAGGAAAGATTTGGCAATTATGCTTTATTTATCCTGAAAAATGTGTTGTCTTTGAGTCTCAGAAATACACAGATAGATCACATTTTGTATTATGGTGTTTGAAGATTGAATAGAAGCTGAAATGCAATGTTTTGCTTATTTTAAAGAAAATAATTAACTGAAACTTATGGTTTAAATATTCATGCTAAAATTTGTTAGATGATAGAGTATTGCTTTATTCTAATAAATGGTCAAATGTGAATGCATAATAAATGTTTATTTTATTCATATTTACTCAAAAGTATTTTATATATTTTTTTCTTTTTTTTAACTTTTATTTAATGAATATAAATTTCCAAAGTACAACTTATGGGTTACAATGGCTTCCCCCCCATAACGTCCCTCCCACCCGCAACCCTCCCTTTTCCCACTCCCTCTTTGCATCTAATTCCTAGGAAAATAATAGCTTAAGCACAAATTTTACCTTGCATTTATTTTTTAAATTTTTACTTGTTTGAAAGAGGGAAACAGATAGATAAAGAGAAAGGCAAACAGACAGAAAATTCCATCCACTGGCGCACTCCTCAAGTGCTTACATTAACCAGTCTGGGTCAGGTCCAAGTCCAAGTCCCAGAACCCCAGCCAGGTTTCCTACATGGGTGGCAGGGCCCCAGGCCCTTTGGCCACCAGTGCTGCTTCCCAGGTTGTACATTATCAGCAAGCTGGAATGAGGATCATATTTGCAACTTGGGACTCTGGCACTCTCCCCTGGGCTGTGGGTGTTTTGTATGGCATCTTAACTACTGTGTAAAATATTTACCACCTATATCTATTGTTTAGATTTTTGGTTTTACTTAGCATTTTAGAATGGTTTTAGGTTTTAGTTTCAGACTGAATGTATTTCAAAATAGCCTTTGCATTAATGTTCCAGGTGAAACACATAAGTTCAAGGTTTGGAAATCATTTCAGATTTTCTTTTTGGCAATTTAGAATAATTTTTTCCTTCGCTCGAATTACCCCCTGCCCTAGCCCATCTCTATGATTCAGTTCACATGCCATCTCGATAATATTCTCTTTGATCATCCTAAAAAAGTCAGCCACACGAATTTTTTTAACATTGTCCCATCTATCATGCATTCATTTTTTTATCCAGTAAATATTTGCTGAACCTTAACAATGTACCAAGCACTCTTCAATGTGCATAACCAAAGAGTAAATAATACAGTATGTCTTCTTCTCTATGAGCAAGAAATTTATAAATGAATACAGATATTTAAACATGTGGTTGTCATTTCATTCAATTCAAGGATATCCTTTGTCATAGAGAGAGTAACATCCATACATGGTAAAGAAGCTTTATTTGAAATAATAGCATATAATTAATGAATAAAATAGAAATAATATCTAGGCACAGGTGGTAAAAGTGGGAAATACATAAAGCAGTTTAAAAGAATGGTGTATGCTATTAAACATGTATATTTGGTGTGTTTGGAATACATGCTAATTAATGGAAAGCTGACATGATTCTTTTGTCATATGGATATTAGGCTAATGATAGTTCCATTTGTTGGAGAATTCACATCACATCTCACCGTGTTAGTTGTTATTATGCAGTTTTAAAAATTTAATTTAGTTTGCTTTCATCTTTATTTGAAAGGCAGAGATGTGGAGAGACAGATGTATCTGCCATGTATTGGTTCATTCCCCAAATGTGTCCAACAGTCAGAATTGGGTCAAGACAAAGCCAGGAACCCAAAACTCAATCTGGGTCTCCTACTTGGATGTCAGGAATCCAAATATTTGAATCATCATCATTTGCTATTTTCCAGTGCACTACCAGGAAGGAATCTTGGACACAAAAAAACTGGACTCAAACGAGACACTCTGATATGGGATGCAGGCATCCCCAACAGTGACTTCACTGTCAAACCAAATGCCTGGCCTTTTTAAGTGGTTTTTAATTCAGGGGGAATTCTCAATTAAAGATGTCATAAAATTACATTAACTTTGAAGGTAATTGACACTGGCATTACTGTGGAAACTACTTAAGGAGAAATCTGAGTTAATTAGAGCTTAGTCCATTTGTCTAATGTTGCATGGTCTCTACTCCTCCTTCACACTATGCCTACAGGCTACACAGGGCACACTTCCCTTTAAACTTCCTTTACTCAAACTTTGTTTTGGTGATACTTTTGTCTTATATATTATAAATTCAAACACTAAATTCTGATTTGCTGTTTCCTGAAGATTTCTAGGATGCACACTGGAATGAAATATGTTCAATAAATTAGAGAAAGGAATAGAAATGGGAAGTTTTCATCTGCAAATTGGGTTTGCAATATTGTGCCTGTTATTGATTTAACACTTTGCAGCTCCAAAATCATGCTGCTCTATGAAGATGATATTTGACCCTCCAAATGTATTTTTCCTGTGCCAGATGGTATGCAGCTTTGTCAGGAAAAGGGCTGGAGAGACATTACAGATAGGAGATTTTCTTCTCAGTTCAGCTCTGCTCACACAGGCTCCGATAAGTACGTGCATCCTCTACAATGTTTGTTCCTTTGGGAGACAGGAGCCAGCCGCACTTAGGAGCCCTTCTGCAGGTAGTTTGGTAGCAGAGTCACTCCGGCTCCCTCAGTGCTTGCAGCTTCTTCAAATCCCAACTCCTGCAGTGCACAGCTGTGAGCACTCCGCTGCCAGCTGCTTCCCAACACCTTCTCCCACCACCCTGCAGTGTTGCTGCAGAATTTCTCTGACCCCTGCATGACACCTTGCTTGCTCAGCGCCCTGCTCCTGCAGGAATGATGACCCACAGCACTAAAGAGGGAAAAGCTTTGCCAACCACCCTAAAGGGCAGTTTTTGGTCATTTTCACCATAGAGAGTAAACCATAAGTATTTCTTTGCAATCCAGTGAGCCACAACTATGCTAACTCCAAAATCAGGAGTCTTCCTCAGATATTCCCTCTCAACCCTAATGTCTCTGTTTCTGTATTGGGATTCTTTTTACTTCATGCTGGCCAATTCCCCCTTCCTCTGTTGTTCTGCTATAATTAACAGCTCTTTATATTAAACTTCTTTTTTCAAAGTACTGTATGGTTCTTCACTCCTGATTGGACATTAACTGATATAAATATCAATGCAGGGGATGCAAACTCCATAGTCCATGGTTTCATATGCTGATTTTATACTGCAAAACTTAAATTTTATTAACTCCTAATATTCTAGCATCATTATCAATCTTAGCTTCATAATCACCATATTTTGTTTTGAATGTTTAACATGAACCTGGCACTGTTTCAATACATTCATATATGTATTAACTCAGTTCTTCTTACATAAAAACTGTGTGAGGAAGATAACATTTTCCTAATTTTAATACATGAGCTAACTGTTACTAAATGTCATTAGGTTGGTTACATGGCTGCTATAGTTGGCATTTGGATTGAGTATGTCCCCTAAGTCTTTTGTGTTGAAAGTTAATCATCATTTTGAGGCATTAAGAGGGGAATCTAAATCAGATTATGATGTTTAGAGGTGGGGCCTTCTCTGGGAACAATTAGAATCACATGAGGTCATCAATATGCAGCCCCATGATAGAGCACTGGTTGTTTTATTAGAAGAGATTAAGAAGCCAGAAATCACATTCACACACGTACACACATATACAGACTTTGTTTCTACGTGATGTTCTGAACCACATTTCTTCTCTCTGCCAGATATGGGCCCTTGACCTAAGACCTCTAGACACATTAGCCAAAATAAATCTCTTTTCTTTAAAAAGTAGCCTCCCACAGAGATTTCATTATAGTGACACAAAAGAGACTAATGCAGTGGCAAAGCTCATATTCACACAAAACAATTCTGTCTGCAGAATTTATGTTAGCAACTTTGCACGCTACTGATTTAAGTTATTTTTGACTTCAGAATTTGCAGACATGTATTTACATAAAAATATACTTGTGTTACTGGCATTTTTAATGCAGGTAAATGTAACCTAAGCATCTTTCTATTAGACTTGGATTATTTGAATACTAGGCAAGGGCAGTGAAGTCTTCTCACACTGCCATATAATTTTCAATTATCATTGGGTTAATTATTGAGTTTGATTGGGTTAAATATGTATGTGTGATAGACATTGATCTTAGTCAATTGTGTACAGCTATCACAGAGTATCTGATAGTAAGCAATTTATAAAGAACAGGGATTTATTTTCATAGCTCTGTAGGTTGAGAAATCCAAGTCATAGCGCTTACATCTGACAAGTGCCTTCTGGCTGTATCATTACATGGTGAAGGGCACCCCATGGAGCGGAAGCTGAAGCATGCAAATTCAGACGTCTCTTCCTCTTCTCCTGAAGTCTCTAATCACATCATGGGCTCCACTCTCACGGCTTCAGCTACCTCTAATAACTTCTCAAGCACCTTATCTCCAAATACATCAACATAGGAATTTGCTGATAAAGTTTCTAACACAGGAACTTCTTGGAGACACATTCAAACCATCGCAACATTTAAGAAGACATATTAAGTGAATTGACCAGGGCAATAAACTATCCTGTTGCCATTATATATGCGTGTATATATATATATATATATGGTTTCTATCTAAATTAATTCATTTTTCCTATTAAATATGTGCTTAATTTCATTATAGTTTTAAACGACCGAAAAACCACAGTCTACCCTGGTTTTGTAAATAACATACTGTATTCATGGAATAGCAGTTGCCAATGTCTTGGGCTTTTCCTTTTGTATCCTTACCACTTACCAGCACCAGTGTTTTATATGACTACGTATCTCTTTTCTGTCTCACCTTAAAGACGTAAGCTACTTGAGATAAAATTCATGTAGGTCTCATTCATCTTTCAAGATTAACAAGAAGCCTCCTTGTTTTCATTCAATGGTTGCATATTGTAAAATGAAATAATTATCTCAAATTTGCTTTTCTAGTATCTTAAAAACAAGAATGGTCTGTCTGTTAGAGAGAATGTTTCACATGTATAAATCACATAGATCTGAGCTATTTCCCCTCATGTATTAATTCTATTCTGTTGAGGCAATTTTACTATTAAGTAACTATCCATATTTAATAGTTTCTGAATGAAATATGTGCCAAGTACAGGAACTGTTGCACAATTCTTTAATATATGGGTTCTCATTCCAAATGAGAGAATATAATGAAGTAAAAGAACACATTGCATAGTTTGCAAATATTTTTCCCATTCTGTTGGTTGCCTCTTCACTTTCTTAACTGTTTCTTTTGAATAAGACTCTACAAAGAAATCAAGAAACTCCACAACATCAAAATAAACAACCCACTTAAGAGATGGGCCAAGGACATCAACAGACATTTTTCAAAAGAGGAAATCCAAATGGCCAACAGACACATGAAAAAATGTTCAAGATCACTAGCAATCAGGGAAATGCAAATCAAAACCACAATGAGGTTTCACCTCACCCCAGTTAGAATGGCTCACATTCAGAAATCTACCAACAACAGAGGCAGACGAGGATACGGGGAAAAAGGGACACTAACCCACTGTTGGTGAGAATGCAAACTGGTTAAGCCACTATGGAAGTCAGTCTGGAGATTCCTCAGAAACCTGAAGATAACCCTACCATTTGACCCAGCCATCCCACTCCTTGGAATTTACCCAAAGGAAACGAAATTGGCAAACAAGCAAGCTGTCTGCACATTAATGTTTATTGCAGCTCAATTCACAATAGCTAAGACCTGGAACCAACCCAAATGCCCATCAACAGTAGACTGGATAAAGAAATTATGGGACATATACTCTATAGAATACTATACAGCAGTCAAAATCAATGAAACCCAGTCATTTGCAACAGGATGGAGGAATTTGGAAAACATCATGCTGAGTGAACTAGCCAGTCCCAAAGGGACAAATATCATATGTTCTCCCTGATCAGCGACAACTAACTGAGCACCAAAGGGGAAACCTGTTGAAGTGAAATGGACACTATGAGAAACAGTGACTCTTGTCCTGACGGTTGATGTAGAATGTAATACTTCATCCATTTTAGTATTTTTTTTTGTTCTAGTACTACTGGTTGAATTCTGTAATTAACACAATTATTTAAATTTTAACTGAAAAGTGATCCCTGTTGGGAATTTGGAAAACATTATGCTGAGTGAAATAAACCAGTCCCAAAGGCACAAATATCATATGTTCTCCCTGATCGGTGACAACTAACCGAGCACCAAAAAGGAAACCTGTTAAAGAGAAATGAACACTATGAAAAATGGTGACTTGATCAGCCCTCACCCTGACTGTTGATGAACAACTTAATACGTTATCCCTCTTAGTATTTTTGTTTGTTTGTTCTACTTAATACCTTTGGTTGAATACTGTAATCAATACACAGTTATTCTTAAGTGTTAAAACTTAACTGAAAAGTGATTGCTGTTAAATATAAGAGTGGGAATAAGAGAGGGAAGAGATGTGCAATTTGGGACATGCTCAAGCTGACTTGCCCCAAACGGTAGAGTTAGAAACATACCAGGGGATTCCAATTGAATCCCATCAAAGTGGCATGTACCAATGCCATCTCACTAGTCCCAGTGATCAATTTCTGTTCACAATTGATCATGATAGGACTAAGAGCCAAAGGGATCACATAAACAAGAATAATGTCTGCTAATACTAACTGATAGAATAAAAAAGGGAGAGAACGATCCAACATGGGAAGCAGGATACACAGCTTACTCATAGAATGGCAGATGTCCTAAACAGCACTCTGGCCTCAGAATCAGCCCTTAAGGCATTCGGATCTGGCTGAAAAGCCCATGAGAGTATTTCAGGCATGGAAAGCCAAGACGCTCTGGAAAAAAAAAAAAAACCTAAATGAAAGATCTCCATGAGTGAGACCCCTGTGGAAAGAACAGGTCATCAAAGAAGGAAGTACCTTTCTCTGAAGGGAGGAAAGAACTTCCACTCTGACTACGAACTTGACTAAATATGATCAGAGTCAGTGAACTCAAAAGGCTTCCATAGCCTTGGTTACCCATGACAAGAGCCTAGGGTGATTACTGATGCCCATAAACAAGAGTGTCAAATTGTTAAGTCAACAACAGGAGTCACTGTGCACTTACTCCTCATGTAGGATCTCTGTCCTTAATGTGGCGTACATTGTGATTTAATGCTATAACTAGTACTCAAACAGTATTTTTCACTTTGTGTCTATGGGGATGCATACTGTTGAAATCTTTACTTAATGTATGCTAAATTGATCTTCTGTATATAAAGAGAATTGAAAATGAATCTTGATGTGAATGGAAAGGGAGAGGGAGCGGGAGATGGGAGGGTTGCGGTGGGAGGGAAGTTTTTTGGGGGGAAGCCATAGTAATCCATAAGCTGTACTTTGGAAATTTATATTCATTAAATAAAAGTTAAAGAAAAAGAACACATTGCATTTTCTAGATGTCAGTACTTGGAATAATGTGTTCCTTCTAATGATGATATGTTGGGGAAAGGGAATCTGAAATACCATTCCGAGCCTGTAAATGTGGCACGTTGCATAATGAAAAAGAAAAAGTGGCAGTTGTTCAAGAGCTATGTTGGTGGAGCCTCACTGCAGAACTGTAGCAAGGAATCTTGAGGGCAAACTAGCAGATATTTTAAGCCCTTCTCTCATCTCTTTCATTTGTTTTTTTCTCCAGTTCTATGTTTTAATTAAAAGAATAAATTGAAACAGCCTGAATCTTTTAGCACCAGTGTTCCCAAGAAAAGCTGTACAGCCAATTGGGTTAAGAATCAGGCAACTGAAACTTAATTTTCAGCCAACTAGTCAATAACTAGCACTCTGGCCCTGGATAAACCTCACAATCCCTGTGTAACACTTTCAATACTGGCAAAATATAATGGCAAATTTGTCAGTTGGTACTTCCTCTCATTATGAATAAAACATTTCTAAGGTAACACTCAAGACTACAGACTACTGGATTCCTTCCAAACTACATACTGCAAAGGAAAAATTTGACAGATCTTGATGATTCACTTCAAATAATGATGTGAGGAATTCAGTAATGTACAATTGCTAATAGAACCATTTAATCAAAGACTAATGAAAATTCAATGTCTGGCTTGAATATTAAACTTAAATACACACATGTAGCAGTTAGTTCAACATTTTGGACAGACTACCATACTGATATCTTTTATGCTGATTTACTGATTGCATTGTAGGGAATTTGGGAGTTTTGTAATTTCATGTAATTAGTGGGTTAGAGTATCAGGTTGAATCTTGACTTAAATGGTTACAGAATTCATAGTATTGAGTTACTGATGCATTTTTTAATGGACTTCCAGTTTCAAAACAAGAACAATTAAAAAAAAAATCTTAAGTGCTAGCCCAAATCCCCACCCTCAGAACTATTACTAGAATTCCCACTATATGTCAGATAACCTGTTAGATATTGGAGATGCAGTTACAAGTTAAAAAGCATAGTGAATCTTAGCAGACTACTAATGCAAAGAAGCATAAATAAAATAGGAGGGTGTGCATGGCATCCCAAGTCCTGATGCTCTGTTCAAGAGAAATGCACCAAATTAATGTAGTATAAAGTAGGGAGCCTGGCCTAAATTCTGAGACCAGGGAACCTCTAAGACAGGACAAATCAAGTGTAACTGAACAATGAGTAGAAAGGAGTTTAGAGAGTAATAGTACTCTTACTTGAGGAAAAGTACTACATTACTTCAAGATGGTGTAATAGTTTTATGATTTATTTTCAGAAAAACAAAGAAGAATTAATGATTTTAGTCAGGGGATGATATAATAAAACTTGCATTTTTGAAGACCATATATAGCTAGGATTTTTACAGGATGACTACACAAAGAGAGTGAGAGGTTCTAACTATTACATGGACCAGTACAACCACAATAAAACAGAAGCAAAAGATGCTGTTATATGATGAATATATATATATAGGATATATATATATATATATGGGGTAAATAATTGAACCACTCTATCAAATAAATTTTGCAGTTTTATGAATACTAGTGATATTTCAACAGATAAATTGATATAATGATTTTATTTTAAAAGTGTATATTAACTTAAGTGCATTATTTTAATAGAAAGTTTGTAAATACATTTTTTTACCAAGGTTTTGTATAGACAAGGAATTCCTTTAAAATGATTTACATAGTGATAATTCTCTAGTAAAATTCTTTTAGAAAACACACACCTAACAAACGTTCTAATATTTTAATTCTTTTTATTTCCAGAGATCATCAAGAAATTTAAGACTTTTATAATAAAATAATTTTGCTATAGATTTCTTATATTCTGCATTTATTTTTCCATTAATTTTCCTGGCATTTAATAGTAAGTTTAAAACATTTGGAACTTTTTCTAAATATTTCATTTGTAATTTTAGAAAACATTGAATTATCTTTCCCAAATTATAATTTTTTAGTATTTAACAATATTATTTTATACTATTTCAAGAAGTAACTATCACAAGTAAAACTAACACAGAGACTGAAGAGCCGGTATTTAGAAAGTTTATATCACAGCTAATTGTATTCAAAGAGACTGACAGCCCACAAGATGTTGATCATCTCATTTCATAAATGAAACTCAGTATATACAAACATGGGACAGAAGTGACTCAATGCACTGTCAGTTATGTGGAAGTTTTTTCTTCTACACAAACAAGTCATTAATAAAAAATACCAGGCAAGAGTGGAAAAAACATTAAACCTAAGAAGGAAAGGATTATTAATACTTACTGACAAATAAACTTCTCATGAATATCCAATTTGGTATTTAGTTTGATGATTTCTTTTGGCATGAAAGAACCTAACCTATTCAACCACTATTTCAAAATGCTATCTACATTATCTAACAGTGTGCAAGGATATAAAATCCTTCAAAGTATTAGTAACCATTCTACTCAGGATCATAACATAAAAAATGAAGGAAGAAGTGCATTAAATATGTATTATTATGTAATCTGGACAATGAGTAGGTATGATTTGTAAGGGATTTATCATATTCAATGAAAGTAAATGTCTTTTGATAGAATTGCTAAACACATGCACTGACATCTTTGACATTATTAAAATGTTGCATATAATGTTAAATATAACATTGTATAAAATTTATTCAAATTGGTTGGGACATAAACACTGTCATGCTAACTGACTGGAAATGGCAGAATTTTTAATGATAAATAGCAATTTATCAATCTGTCATGTTTATGTGAAGGTTTCCTGCTGTCAGAAAATCTGTAATATTTTCGGGTATGTTGAAAATTTTCATGTGATGCAAAAGAGAATAAACAAAGTAATAATTACCAGCTGAAAAGCCCATGAGAGTATTTCAGGCATGGAAAGCCAAGACACTCTGGGGAAAAAAAAAAAAAAAAAAAAACTAAATGAAAGATCTCCACGAGTGAGATCCCAGTGGAAAGAACAGGTCATCAAAGAAGGAAGTACCTTTCTCTGAAGGCAGGAGAGAACTTCCACTTTGACCACGGCCTTCTCTAAATATGATCAGAGTTGGAGAACTCAAAAGGCTTCCATAGCCTTGGCAACTCATGACAAGAGCCTAGGGTGATTACTGATGCCCATAAACAAGAGTGTCAATTTGTTAAGTCAACAACACAAGTCACTGTGCACTTACTCCTCAGGTAGGATCTCTGTCCTTAGTGTGCTGTACATTGAGATTTAATGCTATAACTAGTACTCAAACAGTATTTTTCACTTTATGTTTCTGTGTGGGAGCAAACTGTTGAAATCTTTACTTAATGTATGCTAAACTGATCTTCTGTATATAAAGAGAATCGAAAATGAATCTTGATGTGAATGGAAGGCGAGGGGAGCGGGAGATGGGAAGGTTGCAGGTGGGAGGGACGTTATGGGGGGGAAGCCATAGTAATCCATAAGCTGTACTTTGGAAGTTTATATTCATTAAATAAAAGTTAAAAATAAAAAAAAATAAAAATAAATGTCAAGCATTTTACTTTATGTTTTTGCAATATACCATAGTATAACAATGAAAGTTCATAATATGTGTAGTTATATTGAAGTTTGCATCACTTAATTTATGAGTTATGACTTCTGCTTTCTTTCGCTTCTCATTTACATTTAGCAGCAAAAAATTCCTCTGCCAACTTACATATTCATTTTAATGAACAAAGGGAACAATACAGCAAATAAATTGACCCACGCAGTTAATATTTTTACCCTTAAACAATAACTGTTGTTAAAAAATAGATTTTCCATTTTACCAAGATTAGAACAAATATATTTCACAGAGAAAAGATGTTATTGTAGTCAAATATCTATAAGCTATTTTTGATCTCTTAAATATATGACTTTCAAAATAGATACATTACAAAAATCAAACATCCTTAACATTTTCATTAGCAAAGGGTTATTAAGCAATAAAACATGCCCCCTTTGTTCTTCTTTATATTAATTTTTTTCTTTCTTGTTTGTTAAGAATTTCCTGGACATGCATCTATTGCAGACATTTAAAAATTATTTTTTATTTTTATGTGAGAAGCTGAGAAAGGGAGTCGTGTTCCCGTCTGCTAGTTGGCCCCCTAAGTGATGAGAAAGGCTAGATGGGGCTCATGAATACCAGGATCCCAATTACTTGAACATCATTGCTGCTTCCTAGAGACCACACTGGCGGGAAGCTGGAATCAGGAGTCTGAGTCTTGAGTTGAACCCAGGCACTCTGAAGTGGAACGTGGCTCTTTTAGCCTGTAGGCTGCATGGCAACCTCAATGCTTACTTGTCACTTATGCTTTTTTTCTACTTCTCTCTCAAACTCTTGCTCTTGTTTTGGTTTGTTTTTTTTTTTTTGGTTGTTTTATGACTTTTTCCCCTAATGCCACTATTTTTCTCTTTCTAGTTAGCTATTTTGTTGCACTTTAATCTTCTATAACACTTAAAATTTCAATGCAGTCTTTATAAAATGAATTTGATTACAATATCTCTAATTTCTACTCAAATTTTACCTACCTTTATCAATGCATAGTATTATTAAAATTAGTTCTGAATACTTTGTAATTTTAGTATGATTTTCTTTCCATACTTGAATTATATTGTGCTTCATTTTAAAATGTTCAATCACATAATTAATTTAATTTTACGTTATTTTAAATTTAGCTACTCTTTTATTCTTAAATATTATGTGTTGTATTGTTCTTACAGGTTTTCACTTTCTTCGAGCCTTCCTTTTGTCTATATTGTCAAATTAATTAACTGTGTATCCATAACAATGCACTTTATCAATCATATATAGATTTATATTCATTCAGTTTGTTAACTTTTTGTTCACATAGCCTTAATTTTCATTACTTTCTACTTGAATCTTTTTGTTACTATTTCCTTAATGAATTAATCCTCTTCATGATTAGTACAATAAATATAAATATTCATTAAATCATATTTTTTAAAGATTCTTTCATTTATTTGAAAGCAGCGTGATGGAGATAGAGGAAGACACACACACAAACACATACAAAGGAGACAGAGAGTGATGTGTGTGTGTGTGTGTGAGAGAGAGAGAGAGAGAGAGTCCCCAAATGACCAGAACAGCCAGCTCTGTGCCAGTCCAAAGCCGGGAGCCAGAATCTTCTTCCTGATCTTCCACTTGGGGGCAGCGGCTCAGGCACTTGTGCATCTCCTGCCTTCCCAGGCACATTGTAGGATGCTGGATCAGAAGCAGCAGAGCTGCCTGGACTCTACGGAACCGGCACTCCATAGGAATGCTGGCTTGCACTCGATACTTAACCCTTTCTGAGTCACAACTCCCACCCCAATCATATTTCCTCATTTGCAATTACATATTTACCTTTTATCTTTTTTTCATTTTCCTTATTTTTTGTTAGTTGTTCAGGCTTTAATATATTCTGATTTATCCTCTTGTTACTTTTAGATTCTACAGTTGCAAGGAAAGAGCTGAAACAGCCTGTAATCTTTCTCTGGACCAGGGATGGCTGAGGAGTGAGAAATGACTTAGTCAAATTCCCATATAAACATATTAATCACCACCTTGCTTTAAAATATGGACAATGCAGGTTCGCCGCTGTGGTGTAATGGTTAAAGCTGCCTCCTGTAGTGCTGGCATCCGGTTCGAGTCCTGGCTGCTCCACTTCTGGTCCAGCTCTCGCTATGGCCTGGGAAAGCAGTAGAAGATGGCCCAAGTCCTTGGGCCCCTGCATGCACGTAGGAGACTCAAAAGAAGCTCCTGGCTCCTGGCTCCCGGCTTTGGATCGGCACAGCTCTGGCATTTGAGGCCATTTGGGTAGTGAACCAGCAGATGGAACACCTCTCTCTCTCTGCCTTTGCCTCTCTGTAGTTCTGACTTTAAAATAAATAAATAAATCTCTTAAAAAAATAGTGACTATGCTTACTACACAAAAGTTATCACATTTTTCTTACCATTAAGTGGTTTTAGTAGAATATATCAGGTCTCTCTAGGACTCTCATTTCAGGGATCGGGGAATGGAGAAACATCGTCATGTTTCTCCATGATAAACAAAGCAAAACAAACCTGTTAATTATGAACTCATTTAGCTGCACATGATGGTTGATGGATAATGGAGTATAATAATATAAGCTGTATAAATAATTGAACTTGAAATGAATATGCTCTGTAGCTGAAATGACTATATAAATAATGTTTCCACATGAATTGGTCTGAGAGAACTTTGCTTATCTACTGCAATCTGGAGTGAATTCTAATGGAGGAAAGGAAGGATTTATGGGAAACCCAGGCTTGTCTACTGGACTCCTCAAAAAAAAAAAAAAAAAAGGATAGTCTGCCCTAGTACGCCTTACCTCTCTCTCTCTCTCTCTCTCTCTCTCTCTCTCTTATTAATTTGAAAGTCAGAGTTACAGAGAGATAGAGAGAGAGAGAGAGGGACAAAGATCTTTTTTCTCCCGTACTATGTGTTGAACTCTTTACTTAGTATAGAGTTGATCATATGTGTATAAAGTTAATTGAAAATAGATCTTAGTAAAAAACAAGAATGGGAGTAGGAGAGGGAGGAGGAAGAAGGGTGGGAGTGTGAGTGGGATGGCGGATACAGTGGGAAGAATCATTGTGTTCCTAAAGTTGTATTTATGAAATGCATGAAGTTTGTATTCCTTAAACAAAATGTTTGTGGGGGAAGAAAAAGATCTTCTATCCACTGGCTCACTTCCTAGATCGCCGAAATGGCTAGGGCTTGGCCAGGCGGAAACCAAGAGCCAGGAGCTTTAATCTAGTCTCTCACGTGGGTGGCAGTGGCCGATACTTTGGCCATCCTCCACCACTTTTCCAGGCTCATTAACAGGGAGCTGGATCAGAAGTGGACATGAACCAGTGCGCATATGGGATGCGGGCACCGCAGACAATGGTTTTTCCCCCATGAAACAATGCTGGTCCCTGTATATCTTTAAATCATTGATATTTAAATAATTCAATAAATCCTACAGTATCTGGCTCTTACTAATATTTCTAGTAAAAATCTCTTCCAAATTCTAACCATCATAATATAAATGTTTGTTAAGTAATTCAGGAAAATTTCAAAAATAATCCTCACTTCCAGAAAGATTATTTCTCAAAGCAGTATTAAAATCAGTTAAATTTTTCTACGATCCTGCTATCCAACCTATTCTGTCCTGGAAATTCCCTTGGTCCAGCTCCTGTGTTTTATGGAGGCGATTTAAATCTTTGGTGACAAAATATGTTGTTTGAAAGACATTATTCAAGCATTTTAATTTATATTAAATAATTAAAAACTGTAAAGTACATTTACTTTTTTAATTTATTTTGATTTTGGTTGGAATATCTTAGAATAAGGATTTTTCTCAGATACATGAGTAAAATGTCCTCTGTATTCTTATATGTCTTCACCTCTCTGTATTTTTATATGTATATATGACAAAGAAATTACAATGTGATTGGCTCTATCTTTGATGTTCCTTCCTGTAAATACATGACTTTCTTTTGTGTGGGATTTTTTAATTTTCAAAATGATTTTAATCTTAAAACTCATGATTTTTGCTAAGGTATCTATGTGTTTGTTTTCAACGATGTTCCTTTGTAATTTATAGACCTGTAAAACATGCAAGTAATTTTTCTAGTTTAGAGAAATGTTTTATTGTTTCCAAATACTTAGTTTTCATTATTCATTATATATTGATATAAATTATTATTATTTGTGTCATAGGTCTAATTCATCTTCCAACTCTCTTATTTTTCCCTTCTTTGTTTCACATTTTCTCTTCTTTCTAACTGATATTTTTATCTGATGCATTTCAGAAACTCTTTTTATGCTTTATTTAAAATTTTCTGGGTGGTCTAATATAAAGTTTATAGATTTTTCAACTGAGGTTCCCACCATTGTTATTTACTATCTATTTCCTCCACTAAGAAACATTCACCACTTTCTTTTTTCCATAAATAAATATTCACCACGTCCTTGTTTCCAGCAAATCTGTGACTTACTGTAAGTGAGCAGTTATTTGATGAGGGCTCATTACTGCAGATACCAAGCTAGTACTGATTCTGTCCATAATAACTTTTTGTGAGAAACCAGAAAATCAGTTTCTACTTGTATGTGATTGTCAACTTGTTTGTATGCTCTTTTGAGAGATGAAGTTGCTCTGCGTCTAGCCCCCCTGGAGTGCTGGATGTATTTTCTTCCTGAACAACATTTTGAAAGTTAATTCCTCTGAAAAGAATCTGCTACACATTGTTTTGGGGCAGAAACATCAAGTAGACTTTTCTAGGTACACAGAAGACAAATTAACTCCTCTCTCAGGCTTAGGAAGATGTCTCTGCATTGGGAACTTTTAGGGAAAGATAATATATTTTCTTGTCAGAGGCTTGGAGAAAAGAGAAATCTAGTTTTTGTGTAATTTTGGGCTGCAAATTTCTAGTCCCTTGTGTGACATCAAGAAATAGGCTAGATATGTCTTTTATATTCTTGAGTATCTGTAGAATAAAAAGAATATTTTGCAGGAGAAATATTTGCAGAATAAAAGAATAAAAATGTTAGCAGAATAAAAGACTATGGACACTGCAGTGAGAGCTGAGATGGTGCAGGATTCTGATTTGTTTGCATGGGTCTTTCCCTTCCCCCATACTTTCCCCTTGACTATGTGACTTTCATATCTATCAAAATATTGGAGCAGGCCTCGTCAGTATAGCAGGTATATAACTCCTATGCATTGAGAGACTGTGGGGGATTTTCTAGCTTTTAAAGTACAGAGCATAGAAATCCTACCTTTACTGTTACCCATGAAATCAATAAGTGCCCTGTCGGGAGAACTGGCTATGTTTTCTGGCTTCCTATTTCTCATGTGTCAGACTAGATGAGAATTCTGTGGTTATTTTTAGTCTCTATCCTCTGTACACAATGAACCTGTTTGATTTTTGGCTCAATTTAAGATTTGTTTTCGTCTTCATTGTTGCTTTTTAAAAAATATATTATGATCTGTATTGTGGGATGCTATAGCTCCATCATCCATTAAACTCACATGAGAGTTGGAGATCTAGCCCCCAGTGTCTCAGAATGTGACTGTACTTTGGAAATAGTGTCTTTAATTGGGTTGATTGAATTAAACAAGGTTATTAGGATGGGCCCTAACCCAATGTGGCTGCTATATAGATCAGAAAAGGAAATTGCAATGCAGAAATGTACAACTGGCAGACAATGGGAAGACAGCAGGGAAGATGCCCATGAATAAGCCTGGACAACAGCCTCATCACGGCCTCTTCCAAAACCTTGAGAAAAACAAAACTTCCCTTGGTGAAGTCCATGATATCAGTCCATGATATTTTGCTATGGCAGCCCTCACAACCCAACACCAATGCCTTGGATCTATTTTCTTTACATATAAGGTGAGTTCAAAACGTTGTGATAAAGTAGAAAATAAAGAAGTTTATCTTGGTGCAAAAAAAATTTTAAACACATGCAGCTTTTTCATAATACGTATTTCCCATGATGTTTCTGGAACATCCTGGCCAAAATTTAGCCATTGAATTTTCAAATGGGCTTGAGACATCCTCTTTCCTGTCTGTCATGATGGAAACTTAAGAGCTGCTATGGACTGAATATTTTTGTACCTTCTCACCTAAAAATGATAGGATATTCTGAAGTGGATCCTTTGTGAGGTAATTAGGTCTTGAGAGTGGAGAGCCCATGAGTGAGATTAGTGCTTTTACAAGAGACACAGGGAGATGAACTCGTTTTTTGCCACTTAAGTCACAGGGAGGAGCACAAAATCAGAACGCTCAGCCGTCATCGGCTCTGCTGGCAGCTTGATCGTGGATTTTCCAGCCTCTATAACTGTGAGAAATAGATGGTCATTGTACTTAAACCCCCAGGTACACAGTATTTTTGTCACGGTGGCCCACACCAAGACAAAAGTGATCACAACATGTGTTAGAATAAGGAACACTGCTGAGCACACGGAAAATCTCTTCGATCCAAAGCTACTGCTTCCAACACTGGAGAGAAAGGCAGGCAGACAGAATGCTTTGCAGCTGACTAGAACTCCAGCTTGGGAATCGAAACCTTCACTGGAAATTTTACCAGGAAACTTAAACAATTGAGGACTTGCTGGAGGCTCAGTGTCGATAGGTTTGTGAATTAAAAAATCCCAGGAGTTTGGGTATTAAGGCTGATCCCCATGCATTCATGGAGTTTACCACCTGCAAACCTATGAGATAGCATGGAAAAGACCAAGTACAAATCTTCTGCACCCACAGGAAGAGAAAACTAGCCATTTTTTATAACATGCTTAGAATATTTTATTCTCTGTATTTTTTGGCTTTTTATAATTTTTCATCTATATAAAAAGAACAAATTTCATGTATGTCATTTTTTTTGATTTTTTAAAAATATTTATCTGCTTATTCAAAAGGCAGAAATACGGAGAGAGAGAGAGAGAGAGAGAAATCTTCCCTCCACTGGTTCAATCCCCAAATGGCTGCATGGATGGGACTGGGCCAGACTGAAGTCAGGAGCTTCCTCCAGTTCTCCTACATGAGTGCAGGGGCACAAGCACTTGGGCCATCCCATGCTGCCTTCCCAGGCTCATTAGTAGGATGTTGGATGGAAAGTGGAACAGCTGGGACTCGAACCAGTGCCCATATGGGATGCCAGCACTGCATAAAGAGGCTTAACCTATGCCATAGCACTGGCCCACGTATATACATTTAACAGCATAATTATACTTTCCATCCTACTCACTCTCCATTCCTGGCTTCCACCATCCTCACATCTCCCTTTCTTTTTTATTCTCTTTAGTAATGCCAGACTTCATCACAGACAAACTTACTGGAGTACTGCCAGAGTCTAAGGGATCTGGGCACCCGGAAAAACGTAACTCAGGCCCCCAGCCTTTCTGTCTTTCCTAAGGAACAAAAGAGGACAAATCTTGAAGAGTAGTTGGTACGGTCATAGTCCAAGGGCACACAGGCAATAAGTCTTAGACTTAACAATAGGATTGCAGAGTGTTTCCCTCCCTCTCAAGCCCTACCCCTGCATGAGCTTATTTGGTAACTGAAAATATAAGTGAAAGAACTGAACATCTCAGAGTTTATTTAAGAAATCTTTAGAGGGTGCTGGCGCTGCAGCATAGCGGGTGAGGCCTCCGCCTACTGTGCCTGCATCCCATATGGGTACCAGGTCAAGTCCTGGCTGCTCAACTTCTGATCCAGTGCTATGGTCTGGGAAAGCAGTAGAAGTCCTTGGGCCCCTGCTCCCTTTTGGGAGACCCGAAAGAATCTCCTGGCTCCTGGCTCCTGGCTCCTGGCTTCTGGCTTGAGATTGGTGCAGCTTGGCCATTTTGTCCAACTGGGGAGTGAACCAGCTGATGGAAGACCTCTCTCTCTCTCCATGTCTCTTATTTTATCTCTGTGTAACTCTGACTTTCAAATAAATGAATAAATCTTTAAAAAATAATCTTTACAAAAACTCGAGCAATAGCAGAGACAAGAATGAAATCACTAGCAATCAGGGAAATGCAAATCAAAACCACAATGAGGTTTCACCTCACCCCGGCTACAATGGCTCACATTCAGCAATCTACGAACAATAGATGCTGGAGAGGATGTGGGGAAAAAGGGACACTAACCCACTGTTGGTGGGAATGCAAACTGGTTAAGCCACTATGGAAGTCAGTCTGGAGATTCCTCAGAAACCTGAAGATAACCCTACCATTCAACCCAGCCATCCCACTCCTTGGAATTTACCCAAAGGAAACGAAATTGGCAAACAAACAAGCTGTCTGCACATTAATGTTTATCGCAGCTCAATTCACAATAGCTAAGACCTGGAACCAACCCAAATGCCCATCATAATTAGACTGGATAAAGAAATTATGGGACATGTACTCTATCAAATACTATACAGCAGTCAAAATCAATGAAACCCGGTCATTTGCACAAGATGGAGGAATTTGGAAAACATCATGCTGAGTGAAGTAGCCAGTCCCAAAGGGACAAATATCATATGTTCTCCCTGATTGCCGACAACTAACTGAGCACCAAAGGGGAAACCTGTTGAAGTGAAATGGACACTATGAGAAACAGTGACTTGATCAGCTCTTGTCCTGACGGTTGATGTACAATGTAATACTTTATCCATTATAGTATTTTTTTTTTTGTTCTAGTAAAAAAAAAAAAAAAAAAAAAAAGAAGAATGAAATTTCAGCCTCTGCTACCTGTAACTACAGCCAGCAGTAAGGACAAACTAGTTCCTAACCAAATACAAAATCTCACACTAAAGGACTGTTTACCTTTGTCCTTTTACCCAATCGTTCACATCCCATCCAGCTATGATCAAAAAGTATGTTGCAAAACAAAAACATACTCTGAAGAGTCAAAGAAGGCATCAGACCCCGATTCAGAAGTAGCAGAGGTGTTGGAATCATCAGACCCCATTTTCAAAAAACTGTAATGAGTGTGTTCAGAGTTCTAATGCAAGAGCAACAGTATGCAAGAACATAGGGGTAATGCAGAGAGAAGCAATCTCTAATAAAGAGTCAAAAGGAAGGGTACGAAACCAAAAACACTGCAACAGAGAGGAAGGATGCTTTCCATGAATTCATATGAATAAATCAGGGAATTCGAAGAAATGACAAGGGAAACTTCCAAAACAAGGGGTCTGCACTCTGGCATGGTGGGTTAGGCCTCCACCTGCTTAAAAATGGGGTTGCTGGCATTCCATTATAGGCACCAGTTCAGTTCCTGTCCTGGATGCTCCTCTTCTGATCCAGCTCTTTGCTGGTGGCCTGGAAAAGTGGTGGAGGATGGCCCAAATGTCTAGGCCCCTGCAGCCACATGTGAGACCCAGAGGAGGCTCCTGGCTCCTGGCTTGGATGAAGGGCTGTTTGGGGGAGTGAGCTAGCTAATGGAAGACCTTTCTGTCTCTCCCTCTCTCTCTCTGTGGCTCTGCCTCACTCAAATAAATAAATAAACTTTAAAGAGAGAGAGAAAGAAAAAGAGAGAGAGAAAGAGAGAGAGAGGAAGGAAGGAAGGAAGGAAAGATGGAAGGAAGGAAGAGTTCCAAGACTGAAACTTAGAGAAATAAATAAATTTTAGTTCTTTTTTTTTTTTCAAAATTAGTTATAGGAATCAAACCACAGACTCAAGAAACACAGCAAACACAAAGCAGAATAAAACACAGCCTCAAAATCTACACTTATTCATACTATATTTGAATTGTAGAAAATCAAAGGAGAAAATTACAGAAGATGCCAGAGGGGAGATACAAACAAAGAAGCAGACCAAGCTCCTCTTTGGTTGATAAATAAATCTATTCAGAAATAGAGTAAAATATGAATAGAATAGAGTAAAATATATAAAGTGGTGAAAAAAAATAATTGTTTTAGTATTCTTCCTCTCAAATTCTTTGAAAACTAATTATATACATAGTGGGTTGTTTTATATTAATTCATGGACACTTTATAAAATGGTTTGATTCTGTCTAGTTATTCAATTTGCATAATTTCATTACTATACACTATTAATCTCTTTGGTTAGTTTTTATTGATGAAGAGCTTCTATTTCTATGTCTACTTATCTTTGTTTTCTGTAACCACCTTCCACAATGTTCATTCTTCTAGCTCAAGAGTCAGTAAACAGGGGCTAGCATTGTGGCATAGCAGGTAAAGACAAACCACAAGAGTGTGTTCCATAAATATTCCTGATTTTATAAAATCTAAAATATAAAATAATTTTGGATGCCATATACCCAGGAAATACATGGATGATTAAGTCAATAAAATGATGTGATCTAGAGTTTAAAATAATTCCTAGGAGATTGTAAACTACATTACACACACAGTACATAACTCAAACATTAAAATTTTGTCATTTTCTGTAGAATATTTATTATATTTTAACAGTATTTAAATAATACTTTTAAATGTTTTACTCTTTATTTTACTACTATTGTGCTAGAAGTGTTACTTTGAATTTAACCTTTAAGAATTGAAGCATTTATTGATATTAATGCTTGTTAATATCAATTTTTTCTATTTAACTACATTGTAAGTAATTAAAATACAATTTTTGGTAATGAATATTTTGTTGCAATTTATTTTGTCTATAATTAATATTCAAAAGAAAAAGAAAAACCACTTGTTGCTGGTCTTATACTTATTTTATGATTTTGTTATTTATGATTTTATTTATTTAGTTAATTATTTTATACTTATTTTACTGCTTATAAATTATTTTCATAAAACTTGAGATTATACTCTGCCAACAAAACAGTGTGTCAATATGGTCTGATATTAACTTTGCAATAATAAAGCTAATACAATGCTTGTCTATTGATAATGAAACTTGGAGTGTGTATTTCAACAACATCCAGGCTGTATTTTTCTCCCTCAAAAGAAAAAGTCACTGAAAGGTAGAAAAGTGTGAAAGAAATTAAAACTATCAATAATTAAAACATTTGATTAACAAACTCTTCTCAGATAAAATATCTCCTTCTTGTGAAAGAAACCATTCACATATTCATTTTAAATGTCTTCTGAAAAATTCCTACAATTCAAGTTTCATAGTTCAAAGGATTTCAATCACAGAATTATAAATGAATGAGAATATGGCTTTATTATGGAAATGCACTGATACAAATGTAACGCTATGAGCAGAAAAATACAGAATGAATCACAGTTATATACAAAAAGCTATTATATGATTTATAATGTCAAAAGATGAATGATTCCACTCACAGTTAAATGACACTACAGATTGACTATGATTTATTATACTTTTGTCTACCTCAATAACTCATTCATTTATTCTGAACAACTGAAAGTTTATTGCTTAGGTTGTAATCACAACTTGTAAGTTCTGGTATGCTGTTAATTATTCATGGTTTTTATTATTCTTTCATGAATTCAGTTGACATTACCTATAGATCTTTTAACACCATTTTGGCAAAGCAAATATTACTAATATTTTATAATTCAGGATTAAAAATGCTGAGCTATGTAAAAACTCAAGTATATATGTGAATTTTATGTCAAAATTAATGTCAGTTGTGAAATTGGTCCTTCTTAATCTTAGATGAATAATTATTACATTTTATATTTCCCATTATTTGTGTAAATATGTGCTAAAATCCCTTGACATTATATGTTGCACAAATATTTGCTTGAAGTATCAGATTTTCAAAAAATGAATGGTGATATTATTCTAGAAACAAATTGATAAGATCTGTTTTGTTTGAATTTTCTATGCATGTTTCATAACAAAAATATTGGAATTCTAGTTATAAATGCACTGTTTTTGTTGTCATTTTTGGTGTTTACATATAAAAGTCAAATATCTTAAGGGAAAATAGGTTATTAATAAAATATATTAAGTATATAAGTCAATATTCAGTAAAACTATGATGTATATATTTTATGCATTTGTGAAATACATAATTTATTTTAGATAAAATATAGCCATTCAAGAATTGGTTTACTGGGGCTAACATTGTGGCTCAGTGGTATACTGCTGATGCATCCCATTTCTACATACGCTAGTAGGATGATAGAAACATACAAATGAATGGTGGATGAATATCTGATGTGTTTTGTGGTAAATTGCTACCTTCCTCCAGGGCACACAAAGAAACAGAGTTAAATGAAGTCTTCAGACATGAAATGCATGACTTCACTGAATTTGAATAACCCTGTAACTAGGAATACATCACCTCCCCCACCTTTTATTCTGGTTAGCACATTGTGTCATAAACAGGTGTAATGATTTGCTCAGCTCACACAATTCGGAATTTGTAGAACAAAAATTTGAACACACGTCATTTGGTTTGGAGAGACATTTCCTACCTAGTTATCTGTGGCTGATAGACAACATGGAAGTCACAACAGTGTACAAAAATGTTTTATTACAAATATAATTTGAAAATCGATTATATTTTTATCAATTATAATTTCCTCTACATATCTTGTCTTATTAGGTACTCTTCATGTCTTCTGACATGACAGGGGGCAGGGATAGTACTGTGGATTCGGCACTGGCATCCCATTTGGGCACTGATTCCTGTCCCGGCTGCTCCACTTCTGATTCAGCTCTGGGAAAAGCAGCAGAAGATGGCCCAAGTGCTTGGTCCCTGCCGCCCACATGGGAGACCCGCATGAAGCTGCTGTCTTTGGCCTGTCCCAGACCTGGCCATTGGAGCCACCCATTAGGAGTGATTAGGAGTGAGAGAGGAATATTCTTGCTTTATCTGAAATAATTCTAACATTAGGAACTCTAGAAAAATGCTTGCATATATGAATCACTAGACAAGTACATGAATATGCACTGAGGTATTTCTTCTAAGAACAGAAGCTTAGAAATAATTCAAATATCTCTAGAAGAAATGAATTAATAACTTTTGGCACATTATTGTAATGAGATGCTATACAGTGGTGGGAAATTAGTGAACCTGAGTGAGCCGTATCATACTTGAAGAAAATCAAGTTTTACAAAAATCTATGACTTACCTTAGAATACATATGTACTCTGTTAAGAGAAGATTGATATCAGCACTTAAATATTATTTCTATTATTTTATCAATTGGAAGACATTAGCCAAATAGAGAAAAATTTTCTTGCCAGGGGTGCTATTACTTTCCTCGTTTAAAGAGTTTATTGTGTAAAAATCAAGAAAAAAAATCTTCAGGTAACTTTTACCACATAATAATCCACAATGAAAGTTGAGTCAAAATGGTTTATGATTTCTCATGGTTCTGTGGGATTGGGAGGAATCCTCTGGTCCGTGCTCAGAATCACAGTTTATGTGTTGGATTTATCTGAGAAATCTGGGAACATTGGGCTTCTTTCTTTCCAAATATTTCTTACTCTGGTCCTTCCCCATGTGAGGGCAGTGTTCCAAAAGAGTAAAAGCAGGTGCTGGAAACCCAGCCTTGGACGTTGCATACTCATTTAAACCACATTCTGTTGATCAACACAGCTCACAAATGCAGCTCAGATTAAAGGGAAAATAGACTCCCTGTTGATTTGCTGAGCAGAAATGTCACACTATAAATAGGCATGTAAACTAGAATGGAAGATCCTATTGCCATATTTGTGTGTGTCCATATAGCCTCTTAACTAATATCTAACAAGGTAGAGACTGATAATTCTACACTTATTTTATAGAAAATCTGTGAATGCTACAGATTATTCAATTTTTAGTTATTTTGTATCAATCTATTGTGAACAAAGTTTACATTTTGATTGAAATACAGGCTATCAATCTTCTTCAATTATACATGTCATCTTCAACTTTTCTAAGTCAGTTACATGGCCAGTAAAGACTTGTCTTCTTTTTCCATAGCACTGATTTGATTTCGGAAAGTGGTTATTCAGCCAGAAACTGCATTCCCTATTCCCTCTTGCATCTTGGTAAGCTTACAGCATTGAATTAAGACATCAGGAATTTTGATGGATGAGATGCATGCTCTTTGCACTTGGCCCGTGAACATCTCCTTGGAATCCTCACTATTTATTCTCCCATCCGTGTGTGGACATCACTAATACAACCTTGAAAGATACTTAACCCTCTATTATCCATCATCCATAAATAACCAGATAAAGACTTCCCTTCTGAATTTACCATCCCCATCTTTGACCAAACTCATATCTGCATGAAACAAATAAAAATTTTATTTGCATTTGACACCAGATTTCAGGGGTTATCTGTTGATACTCAGCTAACATTCAGTTTAACATTCAGCTTAATATAAATGTATTTGTTTCCTTCAAAAGTAAAGTACTATAATGCTAGCTAAATGGATTTCCAGACAAACATAGAGATCTTATCTGATGCTTTAATTTTGCTATTAAATATAGTAGAGAAAAATATAGATAATAGTAAATAAATTAAAATATAAATCAGATGATAAATTTGGGGGGAGGAAGGGAAGGAGAGAAGGAAGGAATATTATGTTCTTAGAATTATAACTACAAATCACATTGAATCTATTAAAAATAAATAAATAATAAAAATTAAAATAAAAAGCTTTAAAATTTGAGTATTATTCTGCTCCAAAAATGTCAAGTAAACCTTTTTGTGACTATAAGTACACAACACTAAGTAAGGAAGGCACATATTTCTAGTAATTTCCTAATGAGAAAGAGAAATGCCACATCTGAGTAGTTAGGTTGTTCCTACAGTGGAACCCCATCTAGCACCTGGCCAAAAGCATGCAGGACAAGGGTTACATGGTAGGTTCAAGAAAATCTGGAGGAATGTTAAATTCTCAAATAAATAGTTATTTCTAAAAAATTATATTGGCCAAAATTCAATCACTAAGCAAGTATTCAAAATAGTGTCTGATATCCAATATATATTCATTACCTCTATGGAAACAACATTTACCTTTATTGAGCATATAGAGAATTGAAGCAATGGGATATTATATAGTCAGTTGTGAGTAACTCATTGAATAAATATTAGAATGCAAAACACAGCAAAGGGTAAATATTAGGAGCTACAGATACGTAATTACAGATATGTAATAACAAAGCATTATATTTCTTCCATTTATACAGTGAATTATGTCATGTAGTAAACACTTGTGAGCCATATTGACATGAAAACAATCATGTTAATAAAAGTTACCATTATAGTTGAGCTTATAGTAGCTGCAGTACCTGCAAATCAAATATTCTAAGCCAGTAATGAAGATATCTACACTGATTATATAATAATTATTCACTAAAATAGAATCTCCAGGGCAGTCATTTGGTAAAGCAGTTAAGACAGCATTGGTTTGATTCTCAGTTATTCCACTTTTGATTCAATTTCCTGATAATACCTACCCTGGGAAAGCAGCAGATTACGGTTCATATTTTTGGGTCCTTGCTAGCCATCCACCCTGGCTTCAGACTGGACCAACACTGGCTTTTGCAAGTATTTACAAAGTGAACAAGTGGCTTGAAGATTTTTATCTCTTTGCTTTTTAAATAAAATGAAAAGTAATTAATAAAATATAATCTTTAAGAAAATTATTACCACTTCAAAATGGAACTTATAATTTTTCTTACTGTTGAATCAACATTTTGTCAAATTCTTGAAATACATACATAATTACTGTAAGCATGTTATAGCTATCTTTTTTTTAAAAAAAGATTTACTTATTTGAAAGAGAGAGAGAGAGAGAGAGAGAGAGGAGAAAAGTATCTTCTATCTTTTGGTTCACTCCCCAAACAGCCACATCGGGTCAGGCTAGGCCAGGCTGAAGTCAGGAGCCTGGAATTCCATCTAGGTTTCTTATCCATATAGGTGGCAGTGGTCCAAGTACTTAGGCTATCTTCTGCGGCTTTTCCAGGCCCATTATTAGTGAGCTAGATCAGAAGGGCAACAGCTGGGACTTGAACAAGTGCACATAAGGGATGCTAGGGTTGCAGATGCTTGGTTTAACCTGCTGTGCCAGAACGCCAGCCCATAGGAATTTTAAAAACCAATAATTATACATCCATAAAATCCAAGAATCAGGAAAAACAATACTGAAGAAAGTGATTTAGCATTTATAAGAAATCCAGTCTGACAAGAAAGTACTGGTCTCTGGGAGGAAAATATATGTCAAAATACACACATTATTTTTATGAATATCTAGAAGTCACTATTTTCCGAGTTAAAAATAACAGCATGATCTTTTTCTGGCATAGATTTTATTAGAAATTTATTTAATTATTTAAGCAAAAACTTGTAGCAACAGAATAGAATATTAAATCATGTTATATCTAAAAGTAGGGCAATAATCCTATCAACAAGAATGTATTGAAATATTCATACTGTTCTAGATGAGTGGTAACTTTTTTGAACTAAAGTAATTGGGAGAGCTTCATAGATGATATGGCTTTTTTAATTAAAGTCTGATAATTAAAGAAATCTTTGGGGAAATATTTGAGTGTCACATTTCAATTGCTGATTCAGCATGTTTTTCTCATTCTGTACTGGTGGGAACATAAATTGTTACAAAGAATTTGTCAAGCTATTGATAGTATCTTTGAAAAACTTTAATATATTTTATGCCCTATGAACTAGTAATCGAGATATATGAAACAAATTTAGGAAGATAAAACTGAAAATATTGACTACCAGTCTAGAAAACTAGTTTCTAGGTGTAATTTCCCAGCAAAATATTTGATTTTTATTGTCTCATTTTCCATCTCTGGCTTTCTTTTCTTCAATGCATAAATAAAGTGATAGGAAAGACAATAACTTTCAAAGTCCCATTATATTCTAAAATCCACCTTGACTTAACAACACTGGAAAGAGCATAGGGTAAAAGGAATGAAGCATACCTAAGGCTCAAAATACTTCTATCTCAATCTTAGGATCTAAGCTGAAGTAAGTGGGCTGCATTGTGGAAGATGGCGGTCTATAAACAGAAAGACAAAATTACATTCAGAGAGTAACTGTTAATAACATAAGAGGAAAACATGTAAATGGATTAATGTGGCACACACATAGGTAGGATACCTAGGAATACTTTGAGGATAAACCACATAAAATAGTAATTTCCAGGGGTGGGCATTTTGATACAATGGTTTTATCACTTCTTGGGTTGCCAGCATCACATATCCCAGTACTGGTTTTTGTTCTACTTGGTAATATACCTGGGAAGGTGCTTCTGGCAGATCCTGATGGAGTGCCTGGCTCCTGGCTTCAACCTGGCCCAGCCCTGGATATTGTAGCCTTCTGAGAAGTGAGACCATGGATGGAAATAATAACTATTTATTTTACGTGTATATTAATAGAATATTATATTCTGCATTTAATATATTTTTAATTTTTTAATGATTACAATCGAGTTGGATTCATTTTATATGTTTACCATTTTTTTCATTGTAAGTCTCCTGTGAATTAATTTTGATCATTTAAAATTTATTATGTTGTTATTTCTTCATCTAAATAGTGTGTATTTCAGCAATTATGCTGTAAACTGTTTTCTTACATTTCATTTCAGTAATTGCATTAAATTTAAAGGTAAAATAAGTATTTAACCACACCTAATTTTAAAATGTTCACATCATTCCTAATAAAAATGGTTCCTCATCTTTATCTGCCTTTGTAACCTGGCCCCCATAGAGAATTCACTTTTTGAAATAATGTCCTCTAGGTGAGATCTGAGTGTTTTACCCTCCACTACATCTTTTAAAAGCCAATTTTCCCTAAGCAAATAAAAACTACTTTTGAAAAGTAGTAGTAAAAATAGTTGAGATCTCAAGTAAGCATCCTTCCCACTTTGAATAAGTTAAAGTTTTGATTAACATATTAAAAATAAATATATTCAGAGCTAATTTGTAATTCTCTGTGACATCTGTCCCCAGTCCTTTTCCTTACTCTTTTTTGCAGGTGGTAAACACTCACCTGAAGTTGATGTCTTTCCTTTTAGATGTTGGTAATTTAACCAAATAGAGATGCTTTATGAATAACAAGTGGGTTTTTAGGGCATTTTACATTTTGCTATATGATGTTCTACTCTACATATAAATATACAACTTGTACATTTAATTTACAGTGTTCCGTTGTAAGACGCTCCTACATGTCAAACCCTTTCTCACACTGAGGAGTCTATTGTACGAGATGCTTTAAATACATCTTTGTTTTTCATTATGAAGCTGTAAGGAAGCATCTCTTCTTTGTGAACTGTCTGTGTGAAAAGGATTGACTAGTGCCAATCGATAGATATGGAATTGTTGCATCATAATATGTAAGACATTTTATGTTGCCACTTTGGTCCAAATTTTCCCTTAGGCCAGCAGTCATACATCTCTCCCATTCTGCCCTGTGTTACCATCAATACCACCATTGGAATGACTGCGGGGCCCCATTCCACAATTCTGATGCACGTGCAAATTAGGTATGTAAAGGAGTGAGCAGGCTTAATGAAACTCTGTTTAAGGATTGTATACCTGAGCAGGCAGCACTTCCTTTCTACATTGTTTTTTAAAGGCCCCAGAGGGATTCAGCTCTGGTTTTGATATAGGCAGGTAGCTTGTGAGTGACAAGAAAATGAGGTCTGCCAGCCACACCTGCAGCCACAGCCCTGCTCTGCCAAAACTCAAACTCCTTCTGTGCAAACCTTAGCTGCCAGAGTTCTGCTCTTAAGAGCAGGCACTGGCTGGAAACATGGAACACGCTGCCAGCTCAGCACACCCACTCACCATCATGCATCTGAACTTCATTGCCCGTCAAGCACAGTCAGCACACTCACTCCCATCATACCCAGACACCATGACACTTCCAAAAAAGAGCGTGGCAGTTGGCATATTCAAGCTCTGGCAGGAACTCCACTCCATTTGAATATTCAATTAATTGTTTCCCCAGGCACCACAATTTACCTCATAGACAACCTCCAGCTTTATGAATTGAATTCATTCTAGCCTGTGTTTGCCCACACTCCAGTCTGAGTGTGTGCTTTCTGTTGCCCTTTTCTTTAAATAAATTTTGCTTTCCTGCTGTCCTATATCTATATTGCTTACGTAATACAACTGCAATTTTACTGAAAGTACTGGAAGACTAAGTCATTTTTATGTAAATACAAACCTGTATTAATTGAATTTAATAAAGACATACACTTTCATGTAAATGATAATTTCAAATAATTTTGTTTGGGCACTATCCATTGCATGCTACTGTATAAATAATTCTACCCAAACAGAAATGTCGTGTAGATGGTTAACAACAATGTAGTAATGATTGATTTTTGAAATGCAGCTCTATTTTCTTGATTAATGTCTTAAATATTAAATTACTTGGGTTTTGATTAATTTAAAGTGTAAAGACATATCTAAACTCCTAATTAAATCCAATCAAGCCTGATTTAGAGAGATTGGGAAAGTAAACATAATTAAAATCGGTGGTTCACTAGGAATATCAATTCTAAAAGGTTTGGCACAATTAGGTTGCATTTTAATATGATTAGTCAATTAGTCTACTATACTTCTATTGCATAATTAGAAAAATTACCTTTGCTAAAAATTTTACATTTTTTAATTTAAAGTAATTTTACAGATTCTACTCTTAATTTTACCTTCTGACCATTTCTGCTCATAGAACCTTAAACAAAGTACAATCATGAAAGATTTTCAGGTCAGCGCCATGGCTCAATAGGTTAATCTTCCACCTGTGGTGCCGGCACACTGGGTTCTAGTCCCGGTCAGGGTGCCGGATTCTGTCCCAGTTGCCCCTCTTCCAGGCCAACTCTCTGCTATGGCCCGGGAGTGCAGTGGAGGATGGCCCAAGTGCTTGGGCCCTGCACCCATGGGAGACCAGGAGAAGCACCTGGCTCCTGCCTTCGGATCAGCGCAGTGTACCGGCCACAGAGCGCCGGACGCAGTGGCCATTGGAGGGTGAACCAACAGCAAAGGAAGACCTTTCTCTCTGTCTCTCTCTCTCAGTGTCCACTCTGCCTGTCAAAAAAAAAAAAAAGATTTTCAATACATTTCTATAAAACATACAATGAAAACATTCTTTGATAAAGCTTACAATAATAATAATACATCTTACTTGAATTTGTTCATTTTATCAATCTGAAGTTTACTAAAGATTTATTTTATTTTGTATATTATTTTATTCAGTTAATTTTTTTAAAACTTTTATTTAGTAAAATAATTTCCAAAGTACAGTTTATGGCTTACAATGGCTTCCCCCCCATAACTTCCCTCCCACCCGCACCCCTCCCATCTCCCGCTCCCTCTCCCATTCCATTCACATCAAGATTCATTTTCAATTATCTTTTTATACAGAAGATCAGTTTAGCATATATTAAGTAAAAATTTCAGCAGTTTGCAGCCACACAGAACATAAAGTGTAAAATACTGTTTCAGTACTAGTTATAGCATTAATTCACATTGGACAGCACATTAAGGACAGAGATCCCACATGAAGAGTAAGTGCACAGTGATTCCTGTTGTTGACTTAACAATTTGACACTCTTGTTTATGGCATCAGTAATCACCCTAGGCTCTAGTCATGAGTTGCCAAGGCTATGGAAGCCTTAAGGGTTCGCAGACTTTGATCTTATTCAGACAAGGTCATAGTCAAAGTGGAAATTCTCTCCTCCCTTCAGAGAAAGGTGCTTCCTTCTTTGATGACCTGTTCTTTCCACTGGGATCTCACTTCCAGAGATCTTTCATTTAGGGTTTTGTTTTTTTTTTTTTTTTCTCAGAGTGTCTTGGCTTTCCATGCCTAAAATGCTCTCATGGGCTCTAAAGCCAGATCCAAATGCCTTAAGGGCTGATTCTGAGGCCAGAGTGCTATTTAGGACATCCGCCATTCTATGAGTGTGCTGTGTATCCCACTTCCCATGTTGGATTGTTCTCTCCCTTTTTGATTCTATCAGTTAGTATTAGCAGACACTAGTCTTGTTTATGTGATCCCTTTGACTCTTAGACCTATCAGTGTGATCAATTGTGAACTGAAATTGATCACTTGGACTAGTGAGGTGGCATTGGTGCATGCCACCTTGATGGGATTGTATTGGAATCCCCTGGCACATTTCTAAAATTATTAATTTCATAAAAACAGATAATACATTGTAGAGACTAACAGTAAAATCTGATCTATGTCTGGTTGGGGTTATTTCCTTCCTTCTAAAACATCGCACAAATCAGAGTAATGTTCTAGAAACTGATGCAGATATGTGTTTATTATCAAAAATTATCTAAGCAAGAGGCAATGTTCTTCCAGTCTTACAACAGAAGAATATTTTATGAGATTTATTACTTCTAGATATATAGTAGTATTTTATTTTATTTAAGCAAATTCCTACATTTAGAAAAATAAATACTGTTATTGTACATACACTAACTTCTTGCATATGTGTAGAAAATTAAAATCTTATATAGTAGAATCAAACTCTTAATCCCAATTATAAGTATTTAGGATTCTGAATAAATGTAATGCCATCTACAGTAGATAATTTTACATACTATCTGTAGAATACTTCTGTTATGCTAATGGATATTGCATTGACAGCCTTGAGAATCTGTACAGCAAAGAGGTCAGTAGCTTAGTGGATTCACTGCATTCCATCACAAGGTGGAGTGCCATATATGGAACCACACATGAGCAGGGCCACAGGCCTACAGCTAGTTACATGATAGCAGAGTGGTGCCTCTTTTGAAATGAACTTGGCTAATTATCTCCCCAAACAAAACTTGGTTGATAAAAATTGTTAAAATAGTAAGGAAAAAATTTTAAAAAACATAGTCTGTGGGGACGATCTGAAGGGCAAATTAAAAAAAAAAGATACTCATTTCAATAAAATCTGTTAAATCTCAGTAGGAACAGGAAAACCTGTTACATTTCACTCATTGGGATTCAATTTTACTTCCTTTCCCCAGCTGTGACTTAGGAAAGCTATAGGGTGTGAGCAATTAGGAAGACAGGGCTCCTACTCATACAGGTTTAGGAATTATCCTAAACATGGGACCAAGGTTTCACAAATGATTTAAGTAGGCAGTCTGTGGCAGTCTGTGGTAGGATAAAATCAAGCTGTCAGGGGGTTGCATTCCTTTTATCCAACTCTAGACAAAAATCATTCTCCTTGGTTTTTGTTTACTTTTTTTTTTTTCAGTTTCTAAAGGCTTTCTGATTTCTCAGCACATGACCTCCTTCATATTTTGAAATTCAGCAATGCCAGGGTGATGCCCATTCTCCAGTCTCTCTAGTTCTCTTTTTCATCCTTCTCCTAATACCCTTGTCATTACATGTTGACCATCTGGGAAAACCAGGGTAATCTCCCATTGCAAACTCCATATGCAACTTTAATCTTCCCTTTGCCAGATAGCATCCTGTATTCACCACATGTCCTGAAAATTAGGATGTACATGTCTTTGGGGAAAGATGTTACTTTAACTACCTCTCAAACATAAACAGAGAAGGAACCTCCAAGTTACCTGTTCCTAGCTTAGCTTGTAACTACAAATATTGTGGGATAGGTTTGGCCTAAATTTCTATTCCAGACTCTTGTTTTTTTTTTTTTTTTTTTTTTTTTTTTTTTTTTTTAAGAATTATTTATTTATTTTAAAATCAGAGTTACACAGAGGGAGGAGAGGCAAAGACAGACAGAGAGAGAGGTCTTCCATCTGATGATTCACTCCCCAATTGGCCACAATGGCCAATCTGAAGCCAGGAGCCAGATGCTTCTTCTGGGTCTCCCACAAGGGTGCAGGGGCCCAAAGACTTGGGCCATCTTCTACTGCTTTCCCAGGCCATAGCAGAGAGCTGGATCAGAAGAGGAGCAGCCGGGACTAGAACCGGTGCCCATATGGGATGCTGGCACTTCAGGCCAGGCATTAACCATTAACTGCAGTGCTACAGCGTAGGCCCCTACTCTTGTTTTTTTTTTTTTTTTTTACATAGAGCAGAATTCTAAGCACATGCATAACATGCCATGCAACATGACAACATTTATTTACAAAGTGAGGAAAATACATGCTCACTTGTGGGCTTTATTGAGGGAGGCTGGGTGAGGAAAGGTAAAAGGGACTTTTATACCCTGCTCACTCTGTGTTCACAAGGATAGAGAAAGCATTTTCTTTTTACCCAGCTTCTTATGAGCTTAGAAAACGTAAGTATTTACATGACACTGCCCCCAGGTCCCAGGTAAGGAAAAGTACTTCCCGGGAAAAGGGTCATGTTATTGACAGGTGGGTGGATATGATTACATAGATTGGGGGAGGTGTTGCTTCCAGCTCATGAATGTAATCTATTTCCTGATTTGTCCCATATTATTCTACCCTCAGAGATTTCTGACCTTTAATCTAAAGGGGATGCTGAGCGGTGCAGATTCATCTTATCTTCTGTGTCTACTTCCTGCTGATCATGGGTGTAGGCCCTGCCTATCTTGGGTCTAGAGATCTCTTCCTACCTCACCTAATGAATCTATTTCATAAGCTGGAGAATTTTTAGTCATCACCAATGGCTGTGTCCCCCACATGGTCTTCATTACTTTTAGAAGTTGTTGAATTCTGAAACACACAAGTTTATCAATCAGTATGAGCAAAACTGGAAGAGAACAAACTGCAAGTTGAGTACAATTTCAGATGGGAAGAAAACATTTTATTGTTTGCCGGATAGTGGGTGGTGATAGGCTGTCCTTGTGCAGATTATAAAACCATCGGCGGCCATTGGAGGGTGAACCAACGGCAAAGGAAGACCTTTCTCTCTGTCTCTCTCTCTCACTGTCCACTCTGCCTGTCAAAAAATAAATAAAAAAAAACCAAACAACCATTTAACCTGAGAGTAGAGATTTTTAATGTCTTTGAGTAAACATACTATTGTGAAAGTAGAATAGATCCCATTAATCACTATACATGTTTCTCCTTGTTCTATCTGTAAGCCCTTTCAGTTGTTCATAACCACCTTAGACTGAATATCCACAGATTTAAGTACTTGTTGTAAAATTTGGCCTGAATGTAAAACAGATTGCATAAAGCAATGGTCAGATTTTTAAAATCATCTTCATGTGGCATACCAGGATCTTCTAGTGTTATAATAGAAGAATTCAATAAGTAGTTTCCCTGCCAATAACAGCTCACAGACAGAAACAAAAGAAGAACTAGGTACTACTTGCCTGCCCTACAGTGTAGCAGTCTTGATGTAACAAAAGCAAAAAATTTAGTGACCATTTTGGCTTTTGAAGAGTTATTTGAGATCTTTGATTTGTTCACAGAAGTAGGCAAACTTAACTTTTGAGTGTACCTGCAAAGACTCAAGAGGTAGAAGTTGAATGCTTAACAAATGTACCCAGCTTGGGATGCCCTGCAATTTTCCTGAGGTAGGTGTGCTTAGCAACACCTGGTAGGGTTCCTTCCATTTAGGCTATAACTGGTCTTAAGGGAATCCTTCCGTCCAAGTTTTTAATAAAACTACATCTCCTAGGGAAATAATCTGCACATGAGTTTTCAGGTCTGGCACTGGGAGAACTTTATTACCATACTCCGTCAGAGAATTTGTACCTGGCCTAAATTAATGATATACTTTACCTGACCTTGAGTCTCTGAATCAAAGAGGATGTCAGAGGTGGGCAAGGGCCTTCAGTATAGCATCTCATATGTACTAAGTTCTGAGCACAGCCTTAGGTGCTATTCCCATCCTGTGGAGGGCAATAGGCAATAGTTTGTCATATTTCTGAGGTCCCTTGGCAAACTTAGCTAGACATTTCTTAAGACTGTGATTAGCCTTTTTTACTTCCCCTGATGATCAAGGTCTCTGAGAGGCATGGAGATGGTAAGAAACTCCTAGGGCAGCAGCTGTCTGTTCAGTTATTTTAGAAACAAGTGAAGGTTCATTGTCACTCTGGAGTGACTGTGGAATTCCAAAGCATGGTACTATGTCTCTTTGGATTCCTCTTGTGCCTTTTCTGTTCAAGTTGGAAAAGCTTCTATCCATCCTGTGGAAGTATCAATAAAAACTATATGATATTTGTAATTGTTTGCTGGAGCCATATTAGTAAAGTCAATCTGACAATCTTCACCTAGGTATGTTTCTCTCCATTGTACAGGAGTCAGCAAAGAAGTGGCCTTACATGGACACTAGGGTTATGTTATAAACAAACGGGACAAGAATGAATTACTTCTCTTGATTCTGCATGTAATTCTTTCCCTCCAAACACTCAAGACTATTTGCACTAAAGTACCTCTTTGCAGATGGGTAGAGTCATGTATTTCCTTCATTTTTTTTCTATTGAGAGGTCATTGGGAGCGTAACTTTGTGATCTAAAGTCCACCATCCACTAGCATGGTTAGTCTAACCTCATTGTTGAGCCCATCCAATCTGAGCCTCAGGACACTGAGGCTCTTCAGTCGTTATTACAGGCTGAGGTGTCAGAGCCATTTCCAGAGCTCTCTGTGCGGCAACTCTTTTTGCTGCCTTATTTGCTAGGGCACTTTCCTTGCTCACATGGCTGTCTCCCTTAGAGTGAATGACAGCCACTTCTGAAGGTTTCAGTACTGCCTGAAGTAGAGCTAAGAGCTCCATTTCATGTTAACGGGGGAATTGTGTGCAGTCAATAAGCTCCTCTCTCTCCAATTTGCTACAAGTGCATCTAACACATGGAAAGTATATTTGAAATATATATATATATATAAACTTGATAACATTTTCTTAATTGTAAAACTAATTAATGCAATAAGTTCAGCCTCTTGAGCTGAAGTTTTACTTGGCAATGCCTGAGCATTATTACCTGGGTAAGATCTACTATGGCATTGCCTGCCTTTCTAATTCCTTCCTTCATGTAACTACTGCCATCAGTGAGCCATTCAACACATGGATTCTTTAGAGACTCGTCTTGCTGGTCAGATCTACTAGAATATATTTGTTCTATAGTTTCTACAAAAGAGTTAGCTCTTCAGTTCCCTCAGATGGCAACAGAGTCATTGGGTTGAGGACTTGGCACACTTTAAAAGTTATCTCAAGTGAGTCTAATAATAGTGTCTGATATTTTTGTGAGACATCCTCCAGTTAGCCATTAATGTCCTTTAATTTCCAAGACCCCTTGCCCCTATTGTGGAGTTTGAACTTCAAGTGGTTGGCCTAAAGTCAGTTTAGTGGCTTCTTCCACCAATAGTGCTGTGGTAGCAATAGCCCTTAAGAATACAGGCTACCCTGTAGCCACTGAATCTAGCTGTTTAGAGAAATAGGCCACTGGTCATGGAGATGGAACCAATTTCTGAGTCAATGCTCCTAGAGCAATCCCATGTTTTTCTGCTATAAACAAGGTAAATTGCTTATTCACATAAGGGATTCCTAATGCTGACACTTCCATTAATATCTCTTTAATTCTTTGGAACAGTTTTTATAGCTCCTCGGCCCAGCAAACTGGGTCTATATTAGGACCTTTTAAAGCTTCATATAGGGGCCAGCACTGTGGAGTAGTGAGTGAGGCTGCTGCCTGCAGTGACAGCATCCCATATGGGTGCCGGTTCTAGTCCCGGCTGCTCCACTTTTGATCCAGCTCTCTGTTGTGTCCTGGGAAGGCAGTGGAAGATGGCCCAAGTCTGTGGACCCCTGCACCCACATGGGAGACCTGGAGGAAGCTCCTGGTTCCTGGCTTCAGATGGGTGAAGCTCCAGCTGTGGCAAATTGGGGAGTGAGCCAGCAGATGGAAGACTCTCTCTGCCTCTCCTTCTCTGTGTAACTCTGATTTTCAAATAAATAAATCTTTTTTTTTAGTGGATTTTGCATTTATAATCTTATTCTTTTTTTTAATTTTTTTTAATTTTTTTTTAAACTTTTATTTAATGCATATAAATTTCCAAAGTACGACTTATGGATTACAATGGCTTCCCCCCCATACCGTCCCTCCCACCCACAACCCTCCCCTTTCCCACTCCCTCTCCCCTTCCATTCACATCAAGATTCATTTTTGATTATCTTAATATACAGAAGATCAGCTTAGTATACATCAAGCATGGATTTCAACAGTTTGCTCCCACACAGAAACATAAAGTGAAAAATAATAGATGATTTTTTTTAAATGATGATGAAATCAGAGCAGACCTATTGTCATGTTTAATCCCAGTGAGAGTCAAGTTGGGAATTGAAAATTTCTTTCTTTTTTTTTTTTTTTTTTTTACAGAGGATCAGTTTAGTATGCATTAAGTAAGGATTTCAACAGTTTGCACCCCCATAGAAACACAAAGTGAAATATATTGTTTGAGTACTCGTTATAGCATTAAATCTCAATGTACAGCACATTAAGGATAGAGATCCTACATGAGGAGTAAGTGCACAGTGACTCCTGTTGTTGATTTTACCAATTGACACTCCTATCTATGGCATCAGTAATCTCCCTATGCTCCAGTCATGAGTTTCCAAGGCTATGGAAGCCCTCTGAGTTCTCCGACTCTTATCTTGTTTAGACAAGCTCATAGTCAAAGTGGAGGTTCTCTCCTCCCTTCAGAGAAAGGTACCTCCTTCTTTGAAGACCTGTTCTTTCCACTGGGATCTCACTCACAGAGATCTTTTGCCAGAGTGTCTTGGCTTTCCATGCCTGAAATACTCTCATGGGCTTTTCAGCCAGCTCCGAATGCCTTTAGGGCTGATTCTGAGGCCAGAGTGCTATTTAGGACATCTGCCATTCTATGAGTCTGCTGAGTATCTCACTTCCCATGTTGGATCACTCTCCCCTTTATTTACTCCTCCGGTTAGCGTTAGCAGGTACTAGACTTGTCTATGTGCTCCCTTTGACTCCCAGTCCCTCCACCATGACCAACTGTGAACTGAAACTGATCACCTGGAACAGTGAGATGGCATTGGTACATGCCACCTCGATGGGATTGAATTGGAATCCCCTGGTATGCTTCCAACTCCACCACTTGGGGCAAGTCAGCCTGAGCATGTCCCAAATTATACATCTCTTCCCTCTCCCATTCCCACCACCATGTTCAGCAGGGATCACATTTCAGTTAATTTTCAACACTTAAGAATAACTGTGCATCAATTACAGATCTAAACCAGTCATATTAAGTAGAACAGATAAAAAAACTACTAAGAGGGATAATGTATTAAGTTGTTCATTAACAGTCAGGGCTATGCTGATCAAGCCACCGTTTCCCATAGTGTCCACCTCACTCCAACAGGTTTCCCCTTGGTGTTCAGTCAGTCGTCACCGATCAGGGAGAACATATGGTATTTGTCCCTTTGGGACTGGCTTATTTCACTCAGCATGATGTGTTCCAGATTCCTCCATTTTGTTGCAAATGACTGGATTTCGTTGTTTCTTACTGCGGTATAGTATTCTAAAGAGTACATATCCCATAATTTCTTTATCCAGTCTATCGTTAATGGGCATTTAGGTTGGTTCCAGGTCTTAGCTATTGTGAATTGAGCTGCAATAAACATTAGGGTGCAGACCTCTTTTTTGTTTGCCAATTTAAATTCCTTTGGGTAAATTCCAAGGAGTGGGATGGCTGGGTCGAACGGTAGGGTTATCTTCAGGTTTCTGAGGAATCTCCAGACTGACTTCCATAGTAGCTTGACCAGTTTGCATTCCCACCAACAGTGGGTCAAATAAATAAATCTTTAAAAAAAAGCTTCATACAAAGGTTTGACTATTAACCCAAATCCTGGAATTCATATTTTATACATTCCTGCCATTCCCAAATAATTCCTTAGCTGCTTTTTCATCTGTGGTGGCCCTATACATGGAATAGCTTCCTTTCTCTTGACTGAAAGAGCACGCTTTCCTGGGATCAGAATATATCCCAAGTAACCTACCTCTTATTTGGAAACCTGAGCTTTCATTGGGAGAAATTCTTCATCCTTGTTTTGCTAGATTCTGGATTTAATGGGATGCAGAAAAAAATATCCTTTAGGTAAAGGTTTAACACAATTAAATGCATTGAAGCAACTGTCTCATTAATAGCCCTGAGGTTTCAAACAATTTTGTACTCTTCTTTGACTTTAAAACAGGCAAGATAGGAGTATTACTGAAGACTTACACAGAGCCAAGAGCTTGAGAAACTTAATTCAATTTAAGGAAGCAAGTAAGGATGATAAAAATCTCTTCCAAGCAATGGGATTGGACACTCAGACAGAACTAAAAATCGGTGAGATAAGAATATCCTCTACTTATAAAACCAAAACAAAGTAAATCTTTGAGAATAAGGTTGACCTTATTGACTCTAATAATAAAACTCTTTGAGGATAGAATTCTTGCTTGGGATGTTAGTACACAGTGTCTCCTGCTGTTAATTTAACAATTAACCCGCTTAACCCTTTTATGTATGACGTCAGTGATCACCCAAGGTTTTTGATATGAGATACATAGACTGTAGAAGCCTCAGGAATACACCAATCCTTTCAGTATTTAGACAAGGCTATGAGCAAAGTGGAAATCCTCAGAGAAGAGTACATGCTTCTTTCATGACCATTTCTTTCCATTGAGACCTGAACCACAGAGGTCCTCCATGGAGGGACACACTTTGGAACAGTGTCCTGACTATCCATGCCTGAAATACTCTCATGAGCTTTTCAACCAGACGAGAATGCTTTTGGGGCTGATTCTGAGGCCACTGAGTGTTGCAAGGTGTCTGACGCGTAACAAATCTTCCCAGGCAGACGAATCAATTGATTCACAGGCTTTTATTGGGATTGTGCTCCCTGGTGAGGTTCCTCAGTCCCAACAGAGCGGGTGCCAGGGAAGTCGAGCATCAGAGATTGGGAGAGCTCCTTTTATAGATTTAGGGCATGGCATGGGGGTTAAAGTTTGAGGTGGGTCTGATCCTCATTGGTTGACCTTTAGGCACCCGTGAGGACCTTGACAAGGACTTTCCATTCCTGGAAGTGTAGGCCTTCCCTCCTGCAGATCCCAAAGCTACCAAGTGTTATTTCCAAAAATTGCCATTCCATGAGTCTGCCGTATGGACCACTTCTCATGTTGGAGGATTTTCTCCTCTTTAATCCTATCTATATTATTACTAAAATGCTATTTTTACCATCCATTTAATGGGGTTTGAGATCTCATGGCAAGTTTTCAAACTACAGATGTGATTTCAGAGAAATCTATGCAGAACTATACAGCTGAACATTCTCTTTGTAGGACCTGAGAATACAAAAATAGACCTGACTCTCCACAAGCATAATTATCCTTAAGCTTGTAATTCAGATAAATTACATTAGCTATAATTTTAACATCTTACTCAGCCCATTGAGGGGGCTCCCTATTATTAATAACAAATGTAAAGCTAAAGTAACAAAGTAAAATAAAAAGGAAACACTGCCTGTTCTGGGAATGCCATCCCAGAAGACCACAGAAAACACTACCACATCTGATATTCACTCTCAGGAGGCCTCAGGGAATACTGGCACAAAGCCAAACTAACAAACTAAAATAAAATGTATTATATTGCAAACCAGGCATGTAACATGTGACTGGCTATTTGTGTGTGTGTGCACGTGGCCTCTTGTGGGTGCGATTTGATTCCTGTTTTCTCAGCATGGCAAAGCTCCCCATGGGGTCTGCCATCTTGGCAACCAGGTAATTTTACTGGAAGTTGCCATATTGGGATAGAAGTCCCGCCCTCTGCTTCAGGCAGTGGACCCTCTGCCAGGACTCCCACTTTTCTGAGGCTGTCCGCGTTTACTTGGCAACACAACCTGTTCTCTCTAGTTTGTGCTATGTGAAACCAGAAAATGAAAAGTTGCTGTAGCATGCCTAATTTTAAAACCAAAAACATGAGGCAAAGCAAGGGTCAGAATAGTAAAAGCAATCCATATGACAAAATGCTTAAATTTTAACTTCCACAAATACATAAATTATCATTAAAACAGTTTACAAGCACCTTGGACACATTTAAATATCAACAGGCACTCACAAATGGGCCCCTCATTTCCCCCACTTTTCCACCCAAATTCCATTAATGCTAACAGTCTGTATTGGCCTCTGTTCCCCAAGAACTATCAAAATTAGAAACATAAAAGGCATTCAGATTCACCTGTTAGCTGACCTTCCCAAGCCACCAGAGTGAGAGAAGAAAGGCTGGAGAACCAGGCAGTTTCAGGATTTAGAAACCACACATTTCTGAGGCATAAATGCTTGAACTTTGCTCATTACACTGCCTTTTCTTAAACGAATTTTTCTCCTGGCTAACTCACCGATATGTTGTGGATAGGTTAGGCTTAAATATCTACTCAATACTGTTGCCTTTTACTTAGAGAAGAATTCCAAGTATAGGCACAAGCACAATGTGCAACAGGACAACATTTATTTACAAAGCTCACCTGTGAGCTTTATTTAGGGAGATTAGTCCAGGAAAGGTTAAGAGGGACTTTCGCACCCTGCTCACTCTGGGGCCACAGGAGAGAGAACATTTTCTCTTTACCCAGCTACTTATGAGCTTAGAAAATATAAGTTTTTACATGGTACCACCCCCAGGTCCCAGGTAAGGGGAAGTACTTCCTAGGGTCATGTGATTGATAGGTGGGTATGAAATCGGAGAGGACCGCTACTTCAGGTAGATATGATTACACAGAGTGGGGGGTGTGGCTTCCAGCTCATGAATTTAGTCTATCTCCCTGACTTGTCTCACATCACAAACAAGTAAATTCTCTGGATTGTAAGAGCCTCCTCTAAATCATACACACATATTCAGTGCTAAAGAAAAAAAAAATCCAATTGGCTTAGGGACTTAAGCTGTCAGCTTTAACAAATAAATTATTTTTCATAAGACAGGAGTGATAGCTGGTAGCTAGGTAGTTCAACTAAAAGATTAAACAATGAAAAATATGAACAGGAACATCTAAAGCATCACACTGAAAAAGAAGAAAAATTCACAGAATTACCTCAGCCAAGTAACTAGCCAAAGAGGAATTTTTAAAAACCCCAGTGAATCCCTGGTGGGATCAGAATGAGCAGTAGCTAATATTTAATATTCAGTTTCTACCAAAAATTAAGACAGACAGAAATAAGAACATGTGACTGATACATAGGAGACAAAAAAAAATGTGCTAGAAAGTACCTTAAAGTGACCTATATGGTAGACTTAAGAGACAAAGAAATTCAAAGGAGCTATGGAAAACATGTACAAGAATTAAAGAAAATTATGCTTGAAGAATTACAATAATGTATGGATTGGTGTTTGGTGTAGTGGTTAAGATGCCATTTGGGATGCCTGTATCACACAGCAGGGTTCTTGAGTTCAAGTTACAGATCCGCTCTCCATTCCAGCTTCTTGCTGATGTGTATTGTGGGAGGCAAAATGAGATGCCGGATGTGGTTGAGTCTATTCCACCATGAACTAGGCTTATATTGTGTTTCTGGATCCTGGCTTTGGCCTGGCCCAGCTATGGCTCTTGAGGACATCTGGGAGTGAACAAGTACATAGAGATTTCTGTTTATCTTCCTATCTCTCCTTTCCTTTCAAGTAAATAAATATAAATAAAATAGTAAAGTAATTAAAATTGGGTGTACTTACAATGTCTTAATTATCAATAGAGATATAAGCAGTTAAAAGGAAGCTATTATAGGCCGGCACCGTGGCTCACTAGGCTAATCCTCCACCTAGCGGCGCTGGCACACTGGGTTCTAGTCCCGGTCAGGGTGCCAGATTCTGTCCTGGTTGCCCCTCTTCCAGGCCAGCTCTCTGCTGTGGCCAGGGAGTGCAGTGGAGGATGGCCCAAGTCCTTGGGCCCTGCACCCCATAGGAGACCAGGATAAATACCTGGCTCCTGCCATCGAATCAGCGTGGTGCGCCGGCTGCAGCGCCCTGGCCGCGGCAGCCGTTGGAGGGTGAACCAACGGCAAAGGAAGACCTTTCTCTCTGTCTCTCTCTCTCACTGTCCATTCTGCCTGTCAAAAAAAAAAAAAAAAAAAAAAAAAAAAAAAAAGGAAGCTATTAGAAATACTGGAATTTGTGTGTACAATAATCAAAATACAAATTTTAGCAGATGACCTCAATAATACATTTGAATTTATAGAAGCAAGTCAATGAACTTGAAAATGGATGGTAAAGACTAAACTGTGAAGGTCATAGGGAAAATGTAACTGAAAAATTAACAAACAAAATATAGAATGACAAAAATATCCAATGATATAAAAAGTAGGAAATTCTTCAACCAAATAAAAGCATCTAAGAAAAACCCACAGGCAATATCACATGTAATAGTAGAGGACTGACCACCAATAACATCAAGAAGACAGTGATGTTCTTTCTTGATATTTACATTCATCTTTGTACTTGCAATACTGTGTAGGACAATTAGGCAAGAACTAGAAACAGAAATTACCTAGATTGGAAACTCAGAAGTAATGTTATCTTTATTTTAGATGATATTATTTTCACATGGAACATGCTGAACAACTCATTAGAAAAATATTAGGATAAATAAATGTACTGAGGATAGAATACACAAAATAAAATTTCAAACATTAATTCTATCTCTATATGAAAACATAAATATTTTAAAAATGGAGTTAAGCAGATGATTTTATTTATAGTAATATCAAAAAGAAAATCAATGAGTATACATTATTAAAAATAAGTAGAAGACTATAATGGTATCTATAAAAACTGTTGAAATATATTTTAAAAGATGTGAGTAAATTGCAATGCATCTTAAGGTTATGGGTTAGAAAAGATTGCTAAAGTTGTGGAGGCAGCAGAAGAGAACCCCAGTACTTGGACCCATGCTACCCACATGGGAGACCCAGATAGAATTCCAGGCTCCTGGCTTCGGCCCTGTCTCCAGCCTAGTTCCCAGCCTTTACCATCACTGCCATTTGAGATTGCTTCGATAGATGGGTCTCTTTCAGTCAGTCTCTCTCTTTATCTCTTCCTCTCTCTAATAATTCTGTAATTATGTCTTTCAAACAAACAAATATTTCTAAATAAGAATATTAAAGCTACAAATATCACCAAATTACCAATATATGGGGGATAGAGACTTTTTATATATATTTTGGTAGGAACAGATAATATAAGATTCACTTGCAGCATAGTGTAAGTGTATTATATAATATTGTAAACAAGCATAATTTTGTATAGCCAAATCTCTAGAACTAATTCATCTTATGTAAATGTGATTATATTCATTGAACAATAAGTTTGCATTTCTCCCTCCCCTTGGCTCCAGGAAACCACCATTCTAATTCCTTCTATTATAACTATTTTAGATACTTCTTATATGTGGAATTATGCAATGTATTTGTCTCATTTCACATACCATAATGTCCTAAAGTTTCACATATGATGTTCCATATGGTAGAATTTCTTCTTCTTTAAAGTGGAATAAAAACTCCATTGCATGCATAGTACAGATTTTATCTCTGCATGGGTCAATATTTAAAGTCTTTACAATAATGAATAATCCTTCTTTGAGCCTGGAAGTGCATATATTTCTTTGAGATTCTGATATCAAGCATTTGAAGTCAATTCCCAGAAGTGATCTTGCTGAATCATAGGGTAGTTTTATACACTTTTGTGGTATCTTCACACTTTTTTTTTCATAATACCTGCACCATTTACATTCTCACTAACAGTGTACAAGTGTTCCAATTTCTGATTTCCTCACATCCTAATAAACACTTGCTATTTTCCCTATTTTTATAATGGCTAAGATAATAGGTATGAAGTGATACCTTATTATACTTTCTGTTTGCAGTTTGTTTGTGTTTAATAATGATAAGCATCTTTTTAAAAAGATTTTTCATTTTTTGTTTGAGAGGTAGAGCTATAGACAGAGAGAGGAAGAGACAGAGAGAAAAATCTTCCAACCATGTGCTGGTTCACTCCCCAGATGGCAGCAGTGGCTGGAGCCTGGCCTATCCAAAGCCAGAAGCCAAGAACTTCCGGATCTCCCATGGGTGTGCAGGGGCCCATGCACTTGGACCATCTTTCCCTCTCCATAGGCAGAGAGCTGGATCTGCGGAGCCGGGACACAATCTGACACCCATTTGGATGCAGGCGCCTCAGGCGGCTTAGCCTACTATGCCACAGAGCAAGCCCCATAAGCATCTCCTAAAATCCTTATTGGCTGAAGTTGAGTATTCTGATGTAAGTTATACAGATGATGCATGAATTCATGTTTGACCCACCAATAAACAACTGCAAACTAAAGCTTGGGATAGTTGCCTTGGTTGAAAACAATCACAAATATGTCACATACAGCTGAAAAAAATTGAGAAGAGACACACAACTCCACCGAATGAGGATAACTGGAAGCTTGCATCTGCTTTGTCTGGGACTTCGATCCATGTGCTTTTGCTGATTTTAATCTAGATTCTTTCACTGTAAAAACTACAACTTCGAGTATATCAGCTTTTCCGAGACCTGGAAATTCTTGTAGTGAATCATTGATCGTGACGCTGGTCTTGTGGACTCCTGATTTATAGCCCCTTCTGATTAATGACAGAACAATGTCAAGACTCTCCTATTGACAAATAAGATTTAAAGGAAAGTATTTTATCATTCTTTGAACTTTGTAGAATGTAGTATCTGATCTAATATTTCCATTAATCTTACATCCAACAATAAAATGCTGAAAATCAAAACATTGTTCTCTAGAAAAGTTAAATTAAAGATTAACTATTTGAATAACAGATTTTCACATAAATATAAATTCTGAGTATATAATATTATGTAGTCAGCATATTTTATAATAAAATTTATAATAAATAAATTTATAATAAATAAATAAATAATAAATAAAATTTATAATAAAATTTAGGATTTATATATCATTATCAATATTGAATTCATAGCATATGCCAGGAGCTGCAGTATGTTTTTCATATCTCTCAGCCATTTTATCTAGTCATTACCATGTATCTTTAAATATTACTCACTTAATTTTTATTTATTTAAAAGGCATTAAATACAAGCAGAGATCTTCCATCCATTGGTCCACTCCTCAAATGCTAGTGGCAGGCAGCCCTAGACCAAGCTGACATTAGGAGATCTGACTCCTCGTAATGTTTCCCAATTGTATTTCAGGGATTCACCACCTCCTGTCTCCCAGTGTGCTCATTAGCAGGAAGCTGGAAGCAGAAATGGAGCTGAAACTGGAACTCAGGTTCTTTTACACAGATAATATCTTAGTTGCTACACTAAACCTTTGACACACCACACATCTTTAAATTAAATAAATGTGCTAGGACACAAACGAACAAAACAAACAAAAAAATAGAGGCTTAGTGTAATTCAAAGCTCTTCAAAGTGATAAAACCAATAAATTGGAAAGTTTGTCCTGTAACTTGATTTTGTTACAAATGAAAATTTGTGCTTATAAACCCTATATTTTTGTGGGGATGTGAATAGTGCATTTATAAGCTAGTATTTCAAAAGGTTTGTGGATAAAATTGAATTAAAATTTTTTGATATACATGCACAATTTTTCAGAATATGCATTTTTTTCTTTCCCTACTAACAGCAGTCTTTAATTTTTTTAATAAGGAAACAATGCTAATTTTAAAATATAGGCCCAATGATTTAATATAATTCCCAGCAATGATTATTTCTGAAATGTGGGAGATTTTAAACATTTATAAAAGGCTAAAAGCCCAAATGATTCACTCTTGCTGCTTCTTTACAAAAAATAAGCAGACAACCTGGCATATGTAGAGTTCAGCAAGTGAGCTCACCTGCAGCCTGTCACCTCAGAGTCCCTGCCCCTCCTCACGGGGACAGAGCACCTCAATGAGGACAGCATCTTATCTTCAATCGGCTTCAGTTGGCTTCTTGGGGTTTTCCTCCAGGTCTTTCTTCATTCCCCCAGACTTAGCCACTTCCCACTCCAGCTCATCTCTCCTTAAGTCTGTGCCCCCAAACAGCAGAGGACCGGTAAACTCAACTTTGTGTGTCCCCTGCAGGGTAAATGAATATTGTAGGTGGATTCCTATCAGGATAACTGGGTACACAGGTTGTTAAAATGGCTTTGATATATTTCATATCAGGAATCTTCCTGGCAGGTCCACAGAAGTGTTGCTTTATCAGAGCACAGAGGGGGAAATCCTTTCTTTGCATAGGTGACAGACTACCCACAAGCCCTTACGAATTTAGATAGTATCTTGGACAAATTCCTTTCCTAAAATCTTCAAAATTTCTCCAGATTTGCTCTTTGGTTGATTTGCTCTCCATTCAGCTAGTCTTTGCTGCCTGAGCATTTTGATATCAAGTTCATCCTCTTCCTTAAATTTAAGTTCATTAGTTTCACTTCTCTCCAAGTCACATGTTCGTACATTTCACTACTGACTGATGGAGCACCTGCTCCGCCTCCTCTTCCACCTCCTTTCCTTTGAGAGCAGGATGTCATTCCAGTCAGTGTCTGACTGGAGTTCTGCATGTTGTCCCTGATGTCTTGAGTATCTTCCCCAGAATACACATTTTCCATGAACTGTTTGAAGATTCCAGGGTATGCCTTGATGTTGCAAAATTTTCTGCCATTAGTAAATCTATCTTTGAATTGCATTTTCCATGAACTTTTTGAAGTACTCTCACAAATAACTCACAAAATCTAGACTTTTATTCAATCAGAGCATTATGTCCCAGAATTCTTTTGGAAATATAGTAGTGCAATATGCATCATAAATAATTTTATATGGAAATTTTCTCATTGACACTTTTACTTATTTGAAAAGAAATAGAATGACAAAAATCTCTTTTTTAAAAATATAATATATGTTTGTATTCCATTCTTGACTATCAGTCAGCTCTCTATTATATACCATTCCATTTATTTAATTTAGAACATACATTTTCTCACATGGAATAAAGTTGAAAAATTTAGATTATCAAAGAAGACATAGCTAATATATATATATATATAATGCATTTGTTGTATTGCTATATTTCACAAAATCTTCTGTTTACTGGTTACCTAATTTATTTCTGATTTTTTGAAATTTGAAATTTGTGGATGGTTATATATTAACCTGGGCAGAGGAAACATCATCCAAGAGGGACCATGAAATCACTGAAGAATTTTAAAAATAATGAAAGAAAAGACATTTGACCAGGAAATAAAAATGGATGCTTTAATATTTAATGAGCCATTAGTATATATATACATACACACACACACACACACACAAACACATAGATCGCTATAGCCTATTGATCTTTGTGGTACCAATTAGGGGATTCTTGTAAAGCTTTTTGCTTGTAAACATTACATATACCATCATCAATTTGAACTCATTAATTCATTCCCATAGATGTAGTCTAGCTTGTTCCAAAATATGTTGTTTCCTAAAACTAGAAAAGGTAAAATGTGTAAGTCTGCTGTTGTTGCCTGCAGTAGTAGCATTCCTCATTCAGATCAGAAAACCGTTGAGAAATCAAACCTCAGGAATGTCTTCCAGATAACACCAGGGTCAATTTGTCAGCACAAATGTTGACTGAAGCTTCCTTAAAGATGTTCTTTCCCAAATCCATGTTGGACAATGTGGAATTCCCAAAGTATTCTGCAGTCGATTGAATATTAGGCAGTGATAAATACATCCCTATCTCACTGCAATCATAAAGCTCTTGAAAAATTAAAATGTCTTTCCCTCAAGAAATAGATGTCGTGGCTATTCCAAATCTTGTTTGACAACAAATATAAATTTATGGAGGAAGACAACCCAAGAGACTGTGATTGTTTCTGATGCTTCTTGTTTTCTGTGCCAGGCAAGTACTGATCAAAACATTTCCAGGCAACTGATAACATCTTTATTGTCACTCTGCATCAACAGTAGAAAACTAACAAATACCACAGAGGAAGAGAGAGAGAGAGAGAAAACAGCATCGAATTCACTTTGAGGCCAGATTCCCCAAGCTAATGATCAGATATGCTCTGAATTTTATATTGTCTAGTTATATAATTAAAACAGAACTGTCTCAATTTACAAACTCTAGACAGAATGATAACTCCTTTTGTGAGACTAATTATAACTGCTATTTAAGGATTTCTCAAATATATATCTCCAGATAATTACTTTAAGACACTGCCAAATTCAGCATGTAACTGAAATTCGACCTTCTTAAATGGTGTAAGGAGGGCTTTATGGTTGTCTTCTTACTTTTGTATTCATAGGATGAAATCAAGGTCCTTAAAATTATGTTCTTCAGAGAAATAGCGGTTTGCTGAATAAGAGTCTTCTTATGGATAAAATATGTTTTTTTCTGCTCTCATTTAACAATACTCGCCTGAAGAATTACATGACAAAATTGAACCAAGCACATTGTAGAATGTGACAAAAATATTCTTGCATTTTAACCAATCTGTCTGTGTAATTCTTTGAATCCTTTTCATTTTTCCATTATTTCAGATAAGTGCCATTGTAACTATGTTCTCTGAAAAGGTAATGAACACCTGTGTCTGATCTGAATTATAAAAAGCCTTTTATTTTCCTCATGAAAAATATGAAGGATGCAGTGGAATCCTGTTACCATAATCAGCTTAAGCAGTTGAAATAATTCATTTTTTTCAGATGATCACTACATACCAAAATTCTTCCACGTGCTTTTTACTAATTCATACATTTCTAAAAAAGAAAATTACCATCTTGCAAGGATAATATTTTGTATTTCTGAATCTGCACTCACTAAACAAATTATTATTTTAATATGAATTAGGAATCTCAATACCTGTGCCAACAAAGTAATTCTCAGAATTTTTAACATTATTGTGTTTTTGAAATATTCAATAATTTTTATACTTTTAGATTGCAAGTGGCTACAAGGTGATCATTTAGTTGTCCAAAGAAGCAATTTTTGAAATCAAAGTAGTCAACACTTGAAGTCAAGTAATCAAGAGCAATATACAACTTTTAAAATTATTGCTATTATTGGCAATGACAGCATCCATTTCAGTATATAGGAACATATGCAATCTTAATTTTGTGCAACGAATTGAAAGCAAAAGTAATCTTTCTAAAATAATTGTTTCAAATCAATCAATGCAATCTGCCTTCAATTTAACTAGCCACACCTTCAGAAAGAACTAAAAGGACAATGGAGAGAAGGCCAGCATAACTTCATAAAATTTGTCTATTTAGGGAGTAGGGTGGATGTTTTTTCCTCTATAACCAAACCATTAACCAGAAAGGAAAGACAATAAATATTTATGCCATATGAAAATGGAAGAATTAGATGTTTAATATTATATAATTAATAAATAGGAGGGTTAAAACCCCATTTATCCTGTCATTGAAAGCTTTCTGTACAGCATCATCATGTGGTAAAGAAACAGTATTTTGGCTGGCGCGTGGCTCACTAGGCTAATCTTTGGCCTGCAGTGCCAGCACCCTGGGTTCTAGTCCCAGCTGAGGCGCCGGATTCTGTCCCAGTTGCTCCTCTTCCAGTCCAGCTCTCTGCTGTTGCCTGGGAAGGCAGTGGAGGATGGCCCAGGTGCTTGGGCCCTGCACCCGCATGGGAGACCATGAGGAAGCACCTGGCTCCTGGCTTTGGATAGGCACAGAGCGCCGGCCGTAGCAGCCATTTGGGGGGTGAACCAATGGCAAAGGAAGACCTTTCTCTCTGTCTCTCTCTCTCACTAACTCTGCCTGTCAAAAAAAAAACAAAACAAAACAAAACAAAACAAAAAAACAGTATTTTATTGTTGACAAATAAACAAGGCAAAACACTGAAGAACTGTTGAATAGGTCAAAATAACTAAGCTGGCATTCAGAGGCTTTATGAATGTTAAAGATACTAATGTAATTTTTCTGAAGATTTCAATCTCTCATCTAATTAGGATCCTAATGCGTAGAAACTCAGAAACTACAGGATGAATTCAATGAGACTGATGCTTGTTTCATCAAAAATTTAAAGGAAAAATCATTATACAAACTGACAAGTAATTGTTGTAATGTGACAAGATTGATATTATCCTGTGATACTTTTCTTTGTTTAATAAATGAAAAGGAAATTCTGCATATAGTGTCTAACAGTAATACATGGGATGGTGGGAATCTGGCCTCAGGCCTCATAACAATATATAATTGAATATTTTATCACTGTAAAAATATGAAAAGATGGAGGAAAATTTCTGCTTAGCCATTTTTCAAGTAATGGACTTGTATAGAATAAAATTTTAAGTCTCTTATATCTATAGAAGTATTTGCATGAAATACCTTTTCATTTTTCTTGTGAAAAACAGAGGAGGTGTGTTTCTCAGGATTACTCAAGGAATCAGAACCCATGGAAGGTCTATATATTTAAAAATCTTATTAACTTATATTATGGTAAGTATTAATAGATACAATCCATTTAAACAAATATCTAAGAATAAATTTTGAAACAACTGGTTCAGATTATTAAGTTAAAATTGATTAAATATTCTTATCATTGATAAAATTGGATATAATTTTCTGCTATAATTTTAAAAATATTTCTGATATCGATTTTGTTGCTCTGATAAGTCACAAGATGTTTTAAAATAGAAAACAGCACTAATATTAATGATTATTAAAAGGAATATTTTATAATTTGTAATCATTAGATTGAAATATTAAGTATTGTAGATAATTATTTTACTGTACTTAACATGGATATATGTTTAAAATCTTTTTTAAGTACTGTCTCATTATTTTACAAATTAGCAAAATTGATGATTTCAGATTTTTTGAATTGTGGACAATAATTATTTTCTACTTCTATATATCTATTTTCTATTTCCTGAGACAATTCCTAGTATCATGCATTATTTATTCAAAAAAGATATTATAAAGAATATCTTTACTTCTACTTTTTACTTAGAAAAGCAATGTTTTTAATAGAAATGTTAAACAAAAACCAGGAGCTGTTTATTTTTGTAGATAATAAAAATTACTTTCTTTCACATGACTGATATACTTTATTTTCTTTCAATATATTCTCTGATAGGAAAAATAGAATGAAGCTTTAATGAAGTAATAGTTCACTTTAAATATTGAAATGGCAATGGAAATTTCTTTTTTTGTAAAAGGTAAATAAGTTTCATGTATTTCATTAATACAGATTTAGGAACACAGTGATACTTCCCATTTTACCCTCCCTTCTACTCACCCTCCCACGCTTCCTCCTCTTTTCTCTTTTATTCCCTCTCTTAAGCTTTTACAATGATCTATTTTCAGTTTTCTTTACATTCATAAGATTAACTCTACACTAAGTAAAGAGTTCAACAAATAGCAAAAAGAAAAAAACACTGTTTCTCAATAGTAGACACAGGCTGTAAACAATCATAAGATCTCAAAATGTCAATTTCACTCTGACATTTTTGGTACTCTATTACTTACTGCAGATCAGGGAAAGCATATGGTATTTGTCATTTTGGGGACTGGCTTATTTCACTAAATGTAATGGTTTCTGTTTGCATCCATTTTGTTGCAAAAGACAGGATTTGATTCATTTTATGGCTGAATAATATTCCATACTTCCTTACTTGAAGTTATTTTGCTATGCTTTTAATAACTCAATTTCAAAATCAGAAAGTTCATAGCTTCATGAACTTGTACCCTCAAAATAGCAACTAAGTCTGAAGAATGTTCTAGTTCATAGCTTGTACATACGTTTTTATATATAATATGCAAAAGTGCTCTTTTTATATTATATAAATATATATATATTATGTAAATACATAAGTATATAAGTTTATACTTTATAATATTATATAAAATTCTCTTATATATTAATATGTATATAAAAGAACATAAAATATTTTTTCAGAAACCATAGAGTCAAAATTTATTTTAGAACATCCAATTTAAGGAAGGCTTAACTATAAAGAGCTTAATTATTTTTGTGTTACTAGAATATAGATCTGTTGTGGACAACTAAGCAACCTCAATTGAACATGACTATTTCCTTGAACAACAAAAAAGATGGTCTTGAAAACTGCACATGCATTATTTTTACCTTTTACAAAATAACTCCACGTAAGCCTAAATTCCTCATCTATCATTATTAGCACTCTCTCTTCCAGATATTCGTGTGAGGTCCAATAGCTGTGTACTAACACCCTCAGCAACACCTAAGAATAAAGACAGGGTTCAGCTGGGTTAATTACAAACAAACAAACAAACAAACAAAAAACAAAAACCAAAAAGCCTCTTCACTAGGCCATCTGGAAAGAAATGTGTAGCATCATGTATCTGTCATTGCCCCTCAAATAGCAAACTCTACTATAGCACATTTTCACCTGTGTGGTATCAACTTTAGTCAAAATGACAGAAAATACACACATTTTGCCTTAAGAAATCTATAGTATTGTATATCCCATGAAGAGTTTTTGATGTTTGAATGAAAAAGACATATGTGGAGAGTGCTACATTTTGTTCAGTTTTGTAAACAAAGTATCATATGGCAGTTATACAGCTTGCAATTCTAATTTAAATAAAAATAAATATTTATTATTTTGTCCAAATAGAAAAGAAAATTCTGCTAGATACTAGATAGTATCTTTTCATGAAACCATTTCATGGCAGAATGACTGTTGTGACTTAAATATTTGACAGTCATGAAGTTTCTAATACCTGACATGATGCTGCACAGATGCAGAATTAATAACAACATTTTGAATACTAAGAGATAGTTTGATTTCATTAAAACTTTAAAAATCCTGGGCCCATAAACCTTTAGATTCAAGAAACAATATAAAAGCACTTATTTATTTTAAAAGTCATACAAAATAGTCATTTCCTAAATTGTGTGATGTTAAACTTCAGGTTTAGGGGAAATGTATTGTAGTAGACTGAATGAACTTTCAAAAAAAGCAAACAAAGGCCAGCGCCGCGGCTCACTAGGCTAATCCTCCACCTTGCGGTGCCGGCACACCGGGTTCTAGTCCCGGTCGGGGCGCCGGATTCAGTCCTGGTTGCCCCCCTTCCAGGCCAGCTCTCTGCTGTGGCCAGGAAGTGCAGTGGAGGATGGCCCAAGTGCTTGGGCCCTGCACCCCATGGGAGACCAGGAGAAGCACCTGGCTCCTGCCATCGGATCAGGGCCGTGCGCCAGCCGCAGCGCGCCAGCCGTGGCGGCTATTGGAGGGTGAACCAACGGCAAAGGAAGACCTTTCTCTCTGTCTCTCTCTCTCACTGTCCACTCTGCCTGTCAAAAAATTAAAAAAATAAAAAAATAAAGCAAACAAAAATTTTAACCTTCCAAGATTTACAAGAAAAAGTAACAAACTGGTGCCAATACTCACTTCTCTAATAGATACTCTGTCATTTATTTCACTGTATCCATAGTCCAAAGAACAGTCCTGTATCATTAAAGCCTCAGTAAACATTTGGTGGTTGCATAAAACAATTGTCCAAAGAGGGAAACAAAATAAGCACAACCTGTTTATATGTACCATGGGCATTTCAAATACATTCAACAATTCTAAAAACTCTTTGGAAAAGGTTATATTTCTTTCACAACTTTATCTGATAAATAATAATGATAAAAATAATTAAATATTTCACTTTTGCTATCAAAAACAGAATGAAAAAATGACAATCTATAAATGTAAGACAAAAATGATGAGTTAAATTTAATAAATAAAACAAAATGTTATCTTTCAAAACAATCACAAATATCCTCACTATCTTTAAAAAGGATAAGTACCTGGCTCCTGCCATCGGATCATTGCAGTGTGCTGGCCGCAGTGCACCAGCCGCGGCAGCCATTGAAGGGTGAACCAACGGCCAGGGAGGACCTTTCTCTCTGTCTCTCTCTCTCACTGTCCACTCACGCCTGTCAAAAAATAAAAAAAAAAGGTTTATTAATTTATTTATCTTAAAATCATAGCAACAACAAAAGGGAAAGAGAGCTCTTCCATCTGCTGGTTCACTCCCCAGTGGCTGAAACAGACAGATTTGGAGGAAGCCAAAGCCAGGATCCAGGAACTCCGTCCTGGTCTCCCACATAGGTGACAGAGGCCCAAATATTTTGGCCTGGGCCATCTTCTGCTCTCTTCCAAGCACATTATCAAGAAGCTGGATCAGAAGCAAAGCAGCCAGGACTGAAATCTACACTCCAATAGAGGATGTCAGCATTGCTAATGCTGGCTTAAGTGGTTGCACCAAGACATCAGCTCCTATCACTATTTCAATCAAGATGCTTTCAAAAACTAAAGAGTACATATCCCATAATTTCTTTATCCAGTCTATCATAGATGGGCATTTAGGTTGGTTCCAGGTCTTAGCTATTGTGAATTGAGCTGCAATAAACATTAGGGTGCAGACCTCTTTTTTATTTGCCAATTTAAATTCCTTTGGGTAAATTCCAAGGAGTGGGATGGCTGGGTCGAACGGTAGGGTTATCTTCAGGTTTCTGAGGAATCTCCAGACTGACTTCCATAGTGGCTTGACCAGTTTGCATTCCCACCAACAGTGGGTTAGTGTCCCTTTTTCCCCACATCCTCGCCAGCATCTGTTGTTGGTAGATTTCTGCATGTGAGCCATTCTAACCGGGGTGAGGTGAAACCTCATTGTGCTTTTGATTTGCATTTCCCTGATTGCTAGTGACCTTGAACATTTTTTCATGTGCCTGTTGGCCATTTGGATTTCCTCTTTTGAAAAATGTTTATTGAGGTCCTTGGCCCATCTCTTAAGTGGGTTGTTGGTTTTGTTTTTGTGGAGTTTCTTGATCTCTTTGTAGATTCTGGTTATTAACCCTTTATCTGTTGCATAGTTTGCAAATATTTTTTCCCATTCTGTCGGTTGTCTTTTCACTCTCCTGACTGTTTCTTTTGCAGTACAGAAACTTCTCAATTTGATGCAATCCCAATAGTTGATTTTGGCTTTGACTGCCTGTGCCTCCCGGGTCTTTCCCAGAAATTCTTTGCCTGTGCCAATATCTTGAAGGGTTTCTCCAATGTTCTCTAGTAACTTGATGGTGTCAGGTCGTAGATTTAGGTCTTTAATCCATGTTGAGTGGATTTTTGTGTAAGGTGTAAGGTAGGGGTCTTGCTTCATGATTCTGCACGTGGAAATCCAATTTTCCCAGCACCATTTATTGAATAGACTAAAGGAACACATACATAAGAAAGTAGAGGAAACCATAATATCAAATGTGCTAAAGAGAATTAAGAAAAAAACTAAAATAAATGGTTTTGCAAAGTTTCACCATAAAGCAGTAATATGCTTTTAAGGAGATAGATATTTTTACTCTGGGACATTACACAATATATATAAGTTTGAAAATTATAGGGCACTTTATAAATATGTACAATGTGTCAATTTTTTGAAGATTTATTTTATTTATTTGAAAGGCAGTGTTACAGAGAGCAAGGGAGAGAAAGAGAGAGATTCCATCTTCTGGTTCACTCCACAAATGGCTATGACCCCTGTGGATGGGCCAGAATGAAGCCAAGAGCCAGGAGCTTCTTTATTATCTCCCACATGGTTGCAGGGGCTCAAGCACTTGGGCCATCTTCTGCTGCTTTCCCAAGTGCATTAGCAGGGAGTTGGATTGGAAGTGGAGCAGTAGGGACTCAAATGAGTGCTCATATGGGATATTGGCATTATAAGTGGCTGCTTAACCCACTACACCACAATGCTGGCACCATCAATATTTTTTTAATAAAAATTAAAGATAATCACGACTATTCCATACTAATTTTTAAAAGTAACAGAAATTGATGCTTCCCAACAAAATATGTTGTTTTAAAACTGATATAGAAATTATTACTCTTTTTGATTAAAAAGTAACTGTGAATACATCACCATGATGAATTCCTGGAAAATGATACCATGCAATGCAAGACTTGGGATTGAATCAAGATTCCTCTAGTTACTATGTGAATTTCATTTAATTGACTATAATATGAGATATTGGAACTATGAAATGGCTTTAGCCTTGTCAAGGGTTATTGTTAGAGGGTATGTAAACTTACTGATATATTTTTGGCAAATTACAGGCATTTATTTAATGATGGATCTTATTAAGCTTATAATTGTAAAAATAATTTGACAATGAATAACATAATTATAGAATAAGACTCGACTCAACATTTAATAGGTAATCTGTGATAAATTTTCAAGAAGTATATATATCACTGCCATAAACATTTAAGTTCAATTTATTATAGTAATAAAATAGTAATAAACAAAGTCTAATATCCTGGTAAATTAAAATATTTCACAATGATTTTATTTTTATTTCACTGATGCAAGTGGATTGGATAATTACAATATTTTACAATATTTTTGTATTTGTACAAGATTATTTTTGTTCTTTGATATCTTTAAGGTACAGATTATTATATTAAAAATATTAAACTCTTTGTGTGTGACATTTTCTCACAGTGCTTAGCCTGAAAAGATATGAGGTTTCTTTTAGAATTTCAAGAAAAAATAGAATTACATGATAACTTGATTTGGGTGCCATTGTATTGTATTTTACAATACAATAATTACAATCTGAAATACTAATTTGCTTAATTTTTCCTGAATTCACTCTCTTCCTGTCAGGTTGATGCTGAGGTTGCTGGTTTCTTGGCCCCAGAGGAGACACATGTTGTGAGGATAACAGCATGTTTGTGATTATCACTACAACCCTTGTTCCTGATTTCTCAACAGTTAACATTCCTGTGGTATTTTAGTAACATAGAAGAGAAAGATGTCGATGGCTTTAAAATGGTGAGAGAGAGAAGAGTGATTCCCTAAGCCTCCAAACAGATGGCAATGCAAAAAGTACACTATTGCTGGCTCTCAGAAAACACACAAGGGAGGGCGGGAGTAAGTACCTGAGGCAACGGCTGAGTGTTGTCCATAGGGAGCATTGAGCTTGAACTCCACAACTTTCACTCTCAGCAAAGATTTCCATGCCTAACTGTGGGTCACAGGAAGTAGAGTGGAAAATTTCAAGAATCCTTACAATCTGGTATAATTGGATGGTAAACAACCACGATAAGTTAATGTATAAAAGCAGTATTCCATTTTCTGAGTATTACTGAGGACTCTGTCAGCTTTACAAATATGGTAAAGAACCTTAGTAATGAGTGACACTGTTTTCCTAACATGTGTCAGCACTAAGTCTACTGAGCCATATTGATTTTGATTTGTTACAATCAGATTTTTTTAAACATTTTATTTATTTGTTTGAAAGGCAAGTTACAGACAGAAGGAGAGGCAGAGAGAAAGAGATCCTCCACCTGCTGGTTCACTCCCTAAATGGAAGGAGCTGGGCTGACCTGAAGCCAGGAGCCAGGAGCTTCCTCTAGGTCTCCCGTGAAGGTGCAGGGGCCAAGGTCTTGGGCCATTTTCCACTGCTTTCCCAGGCCATAAGATGAAAGCTGGATTAGAAGAGGAGGAGCCAGGATAGGAATTGACACCCATATTGGACACCGGCACCACAGACAGAGGCTTAGCCTACTATGCCACAGTGCTGGCCCCAGTCAGATTATTTTTATATAAGAGTACTTCAAAAGTTTATGAAAATAGGATTAAAATACATTTCTGGCCTCTAAACTCCATGCATAGTTCTTGCGTAATGTATATTTCCTATGAACTTTTTGGAGATTCCACATATGAATTGTTACCCCCACCTTATTTTTTGGCACCCAAATCAAGTTATCATGTAATTCTATTTTTTCTTGAAATTCTAAAAGAAACCTCATATCTTTTCAGGCTAAGCACTGTGAGAAAATGTCACACACAAAGAGTTTAATATTTTTAATATAATAATCTGTACCTTAAAGATATCAAAGAACAAAAATAATCTTAAATATTGCAGGACATAAATTTGACAGTATTTAACACTTCTTATTGTTCGTGGCATTCAGTATGTTTTTTCTTGGAATAACTATGACATTTTATTTTATTTTATTTTAGCTATTCTCTCATTCTGGTTCCAAGAGAAGCAATAAATACTGCATGAGCAAATAATTACACCAAGGTGAGGTAAAGACTACAAAGGTGCGTGACAGTATCTTTTCTTGAGCTGAAAATTAGGGAATCATAGACTTGGGTCTTCAATATTTCTCCCTTCATTTTCACAATGTCTATGAAAAAGGCTATACTTTGAAGCATTAGCTTTAAAAATACTCAGTTGAACTAAACATAGATATGGGAAAAGAGAGCAAAGGGGAAGTATAAAATCTTCAAACTATTCCAAAATACATTCTACAACTGAGATGTTATGCTGATGGACTGGTTGATTAGAACACCCCACCTCCTTGTTTGTTTGTTTGTTTGTTTTCCATTCAGTGACCCATCAGCCCTGAGGAGTACAGGGAGAGAGCTGCCAGTTCCAAACCAGACACTTTCTTCTACTTGGCTTTACTGATTAGTTGAAGCTATGTTGCCAGGACCATAATTTCAGCACCATCTTGTTGTTGTCCTGTCTCTCTTAACACATATGGTGTGGCTCCTCCTGGTCTTTGCAGTGCTATTTGGTATTTCATAAGGGAGGAACCACAGAAGTAAGAGTTTTCCACTTGGTTTAGGCACTGAAAAATGTCTGATGCCCAGCACAGCTGCTTCTCAAAGCTGTTGATTTGCCATATGAAAATTGATCCAAATAGTTTGTTCTCCATCTGTCCCATGGCTTGCTCTTGCTCCTCCAATTAGATGCTGTTAGCTCCTGCCAGTTTGTCTTCTTTTTCTGTTTTGTCAGTGAGTGGAATTGTGTGCTGAAAGTACTGCTTAGCATCGTTCTAACCCTTCTGCACTACACTAGGGAAAGCAGCAAGAACTACTATACCATGTGCTTAACCCTATGGTCTTCTTTTAAGGCATTTATAATATTTCAATCATTTCACTATTCATCTCAATGGGGCAGACTAGAGGTAAATGAGAGATCTGTACACAAAAATATATTTCCATTTATTCTTATCAACATACAAAGTTGTTTAAAACAGCAATTTAACTGGGTGTTTATCCTTGATCACTTCAGCTAAGATTGCTGCATCCTTTAGATATGTAGTGAACAGTTAGCCAATGAGGCCTCTTTCTACATATATTTTCCTGAGTTAACAGTTCACACTGACATCATATATACATTGAATGTATGTGGAATCCTTAAATGACTGCATTCATAAATTCATTAGCTATAAAGTTCAGAAATGCAAAAAAGGGGAAAATGATAAATAGGATGCAAAAATCTTCAGAAATATCATTGCATTCGATGTCACAGAAAGGTTACTTTAATAATGAAAAAATATGAAAATATAGGAGCAAATTACAAAGATATATTGGCTTATTTTAAATATATTTGTGGTATAAGTTAATATTAAGTGTATATGACTAACATTTTAAGTGGTTTTGCAACAAATATATATGTATATACACGTATGTATGTGTATGTGTAATATTAAATGAAAGTTTTTAGGACATGAGAGGAAGAAACTTTAGAGACCGTTCATCATCTACTGTTTGCAACTCTGATGCCTGATATCTCAGGATTGATTCTGGTGACTTTTAACTACATTTCAAGAAACAGTGGCTACTTCACTAAAAACCCGAGTCAGCATCTTCCAGTTTTAAATCTTGTCTGTGTTAATATACTCACCTTGAATCACTCAAGAGATCCATTCACCTTCTATTATTTAGTAAAGGAGTAAGGGCTTTGTTAGAGCTAAGCAGCAAAGAAGTCTGCAATTATAGCAAAAAAAATAAAAAAGAACAAGGTTTGCACTAACTTCACCTACAGGTGTAAAATTTGTGTTCACTTTTTCGTTTTAAAAAACAGGGGAACTATATCCTCTATTTTCAGTCTCCTAGGAAGGAAAGATAAATCTGGCAGACAGAACAAACTGACAGGAAAGTCGGAGTCTGGAATAAGGAGAATTGTGTTGAAGACCTGAATCTCAACTTGTTGATGTTAGGAGTTCACAGCACTTCTTTTAAAAAAGAGAATATCATCAGAGAATTCCATTTCATCAGTTTAGTCTTTGCTGCTTTTTGTGCTATTTTTTGTTTCATAGAATAGTTGATGTAATGATAAGCAAAAACATATGAAAAATATGAACAATGATAATAGTGTTAATCTTCTATTTGGAGCGTTTGACTTATAAAATAAATGGCATAGTTCTTTCCAGTGGATAGAATTTTTTAAAAAAATTAAAAGCTGATATGTGCTCACTAAGCAGTGATGGCATTTAATTACTGTATAACATTATTTCACTTAAATTCAATCATGTAAAATATGCTAAGATCTGATTTGTTAGGTTATGCATGTGTTACATATCCTAATAAAACTTAGGCTGCAAATTCTGGAGGAACATTTTTATAATTGAAGTTCATTTTTATAATTCCTACCTCACATAGGCTGATATTGCTCCACGACTCACCTGACAGCCATGGTATTGTGCTAGGCTCCATGATGGTACTCAATAGTAAATTCTTTCTGATAGTCACACTTTGAATAATCCCTCCTGCATTGCCAGACTTGGGCAGTAGAATATGACAGAAATAATGGCACACCACTTTCTGTTTTTTTTTTTTTTTAATATTTATTTATTTGAAAGTCAGAGTTACACAGAAGGAGGAGAGGCAGAGAGAGAGAGAGGTCTTCCATCCGATGGTTCACTCCCCAGATGGCCACAATGGTCGGAGATGCACCAATCCGAAGCCAGGAGCCAGGAGCTTCCTCCAGGTTTCCCATGCGGGTGCAGGGACCCAAGCACTTGGGCCTTCTTCCACTGCTATCCCAGGCCATAGCATAGAGCTGGATGGGAAGAGGAGCAGCCGGGACTAGAACCAGCGCCCATATGGGATTTCAGTGCTTCAGGTCAGGGCTTTAACCCGCTGCGCCACAGTGCCGGCCCCAGCATACCCCTTTCAAGACTAGATCAGAAAATAGCACAGCTCATGTTTCACTTGTTCCTTCAAGCATTTCTTTGAAATGACTCACTCTGGGAAGGGCAATCGTGAGCAGTAGACCCGGTGTAGAGGAAGCAGAGTCTCTGTGTAATAGTTGTGTGCATGAGCTTGGGATTGGAACCTGCAGCCCCAGTGAAGTCCTCAGAAACTGTAGCTCCTGAATACACATGGAGCGAATGTCATGACATACCGTAACTCCAGAGGCACATGGCAGCATTCTGACTTTCCCAAACCCCAGGCACTTTGCTCTTCTTTTCATTTTGACTTTCTCTGTCTTTGTCTGTCTCTCTCTGTTTACACACACACACACACACACACACTGAAGTACACACACACAAACAAAATGTGGAGGCTTTATAATGTTCGTAGAAGATATTCTTTGCCTTATAATTATTTTTACATTTTACAGTCTTTGTATATGAATATACATGCACCCATATACATGTATAACATGTGTGTATCTATGTCTGTTTATAAGCATGTACTTGTGAATGGGACAGAAAAGGAAAGAGTAAGTGATCCCTGTATGAAGTAGCAATTAACATGTTTTACCAATGTACATAAAATTGTTAAAGTAATTTGTACTGTACATAGTAACAGTTATAGAATGAATGTTAATATTATATATTAAAAGGTTTTTCAATGACCTAAAATTTTTTTTTGTTTTTGAAGACATGAAAACATTTCTATGTCTCTTAAAAGTAAAAATATGATTCTAGGCCCGTGACTATTGATGAATAGATACACCCTGCTTGATCAAGAACTGATCCAGTCCTGGATTCTGGATGCTTATGTAACTAATGTAATCTGTATTTTATAATTCGGTAATGAATTTAGTTTATTCTTATTGAAATCATACACACAAAATAACGCATAGGGAATTCCATGGAGTCCTACTGAATGGAATTAATATAAGGGATGTATTTTTCTTCCATACAAAACTAATAACTAATAATTTTTAAGGACTAGCTATGATTATGATTCCTATAAGGATTTCAATTATCTTCTTCATTGAAACTCTGTTAATATTTTGTTCTTGTTCTTGCTTTGTTTCTTTTTGGTGTACATGAAGATCTGTATCATAAAAGACTTTTCTACAAACTGAAATTTCATCAAAAGGAATTTTTTTTATTTTTTTAAACTCTTGTTTTTTTTATATCTGATGAGTTCTCAAAATATTTTATTGTTGATTTTCATAGGTATCTAGAATAAAGCTTGCTTAAATGATTGCAACATGAATAATAGATTAAAATTTAGCAAAATTAAGTTTTGAATCTTACAAATAGCATCTTTATGAAGCGAACTTTACATGGATGTCTTTATCATATAAGATTCCTTTTCTATTCTTATAACTACAGAGTAAAATGAATGAAGACATTTTAAAATTATGAGTTCTTTTTCACTACCAATTAATTGGATAGTGGTTCAGTGTTAGGAGAGTTTTTAGCTGCAACAGGAAACCTTTCACATTTTGATGTAAAATACCAACGACCTTACTGTTTACTAAGGACTCAGACAGTACAGGGTTTTACAGAAGCTGAAACATGCCAGAAGGAAAACAAGCTGTTTCCTGCTTTCCACTCTTCACATATTAGTGCATTGTCTTCACTCTTCATGCTAGTTACAAGATGGGTATCACAGCTCCAGGTATAATCTGCTATCATTAGCATCTTTGTATGAAAAAGCAGCGTCTTAAGTTTTTGTTGATGCCATTGCTATTTTTTAATGAGGCTTTCCTAGAAAACTTTAAACATTCTTTCTCTATCTTCGAACAGACCTGAATAACACCGCAGCTCCTTGTCTCGAAAAATTTAGTGTAGGCATATCTTGTAAAATGGAACAGAATTACCATGACTGACATGGACTGATAACAGTGGTCTTTGGAAGAGGGCATCTGGTTGACCTATATCCTTATGAATTCTCTTTGAAAAACAGAAGGTGGTGGTGGAAGGCACAGGAAGAATAATGATGGTGTAGTCAAAATTTGATTGTATCAGAAATCCAGTGGAATAGGAATTCATACAAGTTTTACTTGGTTTAGAGTGACGTTATTGAACATTATCATCCTTAATGTAATCTAATGTTAAAAATCTGAGGCTGATATTATAGCAGTAGTGCATTTTCAAACATTGTCTTTAAAATTACTGCATACAATTCTATTCCAAGACCCTTAAAAGATTATAATATTGCTATATAGAATACACATTATTCATCAGTTCTGATTTTTATAAAGTAGGTAAGTTGTTAAACTAATTATTTCTAAATATTTTATTAACAAAACACCTATTTATATAAAAACAAGTACTGTTATTTATATATGAAATATGAATTTTAAAGTCAACTAAGAGAAGATGTATCCTGTATTTACAATTTTTAAGATTACTTTTGTAGTTAAAAATTTAGTTACAAATATTGACTGTACTTGCAGATAATGTAACAATTTTCATAAGCCTTTAAATAGCATCACATTTTGACTTAAAGACAGATGAAATTAGTTTGATATTATGAGGAAGTCTGGAGATTAAGTATGTTGCAAAGTATGAACATTGACTGATAAATACATTATTTGTGATTACCTCTAATACTATGATGATTTTCAAATTGTTTAATCATGACTATTAATAATGAGTAAGCATAACTTCTAAGGGGAAATAGTTTAAGCCCAAGTGAGATGCAATAAGAAAGAAAACAATTAGCAAATAATTAGCAAAAATGTTGGACCGATTCTCCATCTCAGTGCCTCACTGATGATAATGGAAAGGCCTCTCAGGAAAGTTGAACTCCTGTAAAAGGTGGCGAGGCTCTTTGCCCGAGGACTTGGTCTTTAAGGACATGTGTTTTTATTTGAGTTAGTTTATCTGTAATAACCCACAATGACCTTGGGGCCAAGAGCAGGCAGGGATAAAGCTGAGGCACGGATTATAATAATAGAACAGGGTTTGGCCAACTGGGATAGAACTCCTCCTAGCTTTTCTTAATCTGACACTCACAGGTAAGCTCTGAAGCTTCACGTTATCAAACAATAATTGATAGCAGCCTCTCCTTATTTATTTTGTCCCCCCAAATCTTCCTATAATCATGTCTAATGCAAAAAAAAGTGTATTATACAAATAACTCTTAGGAAAATTCCATAAAATACAGGATATTAGGAAAGAGGATATAAAAATGTCTAAGTTTACCTGCCAGCTACCTTCGCACAGGTAAATTAGAGCTACAAATCACAGAATCTTAACTCCTAGCCCATCTATGTTACATTTTTCACTGTCTTTACACACATGCACATACACAGATGCACAGGTACAGGCAGAAATTGAAGTGTTGGATTTTACTGTAGTTAGATAGCTGCACTTTTTTGGGATCAAGTTAATGTGGTTAATACAGATTCTGAAATTTTATGTTTTGTATTTAATCTCTAAAGCAAAACACAGATTAAGAAAATAGTGCAAAATGGTAATTTAAACAAATCAATAAAAGAAAATGGCACAGTATGAAATATCTATTAGTGATAAAAAATAATGCCACTAAGGAATAATAGAGAAACACAATTTGAGGCATTTAGAAAACAAATAGCAAAAATGATGGCATACTGAAACTATGTCAATAACAATGAAAGTAAATGGATTAAATACTCCAATACAAAGATGGAGATTGTCAGGTTTGACTAGGAAGAAAATATATAATTGTAGTTATAAAAGGTAAACTTTATATTCAAGTTCAAAATGGGCTGAAAATAAAAGGATGCAAAAATATACCACACAGTATTCACCCATAGATGAACCTGAGTAACAAAAATAAAATCAAGTAAATATACTTTAAGAAAATGTGACACTAGAAATAGTAGAGACATTTTTAAGGAAAATAACAATTATAATTAGCTATACACCAAAAAGCAACCCAACATATATAGAGCAAACACTGATAAAATTAAAGAAAACAATGATGACTGCAACATAATTGGTTGAGAATTCAATATTCCAGTTAATAAAGAATAGATAACTCAGTAGGAATTTAACAGTTATACAGGACTTGAATAACTCTATAAATTAGCTAGACACAATAGTAATTTATGGGAAAATTCTCCCCAAGTTATGTAAATCTATTAAGTCAATTTCCATCTTAAATTTAAAGAGTAATTAAAATAAGCTATAAATTATATTGTGCTTATAACATATATGCTATATAAAGCATTTGTTATGAAATTTGTTATATTGGAAACCTTTCAAAGGACATGGCTATGATACTAAATATATTGATTTCAAGTTATGGCACATGTAAGAGTGACAAAGTAGTTTTTGAACTATGGACTTGATCAGACATGTTTTTATTAGAAAACAAATATTAATCTCTTTTTCTAAAGATTTATTTTTTTTATTTGCAAAGTATAATTAGAGAGAGAAGGAGAGACAGTGAGAGATTTTCACCCTTGGTACATTCCCCAGATGGCTACAATGGTTGGGGCTAGGCCTGATGGAAGCCAGGAGACAAAAGCTTCATCTGGGTCTCTGACAGACATGGGTGCAGGGGCCCAAGCACTTCAGTCATCTTCTACTGTTTTCTCAGGTGCGTTAGCAGGAAACTGGAAACAGCTGGGTCTTGAACCTGCATTCCTATGGGATTCCAGCGTCCTCTGCATAGGCTTAACTTACTACATCACAATGCCAACTCCTAATCTTATATAGCATTACACAAATGCTTAGAAATTGTGAAACGTAAATACAGTCCTGCAAATTAAGATAAATTTAGGAAGTAAAATGAAAGTGTAAACAGTCTTTGTTTTGTTCATATCATGGAATTTAAGTGTCTTAAGTGATGGAGTATGGATTTAGATCCCGGTCCTCCACTTTATTTAACATATACCATTGGTTCATTTACAGAACCTCTTTCTCAGGTTTCTCACTGATAAAATGTAGTCATTTTTCCAAAGTAACAAAGAAGCTGTAAGTTTGGTTAATATCTATCTTTCTATATGAAATATTTGGAATAGCACCTGTCATGTTCTTAACATTAAATAAGTATTTAATTTTCATTAGTATTTACAGTTGTACCAGTGCTGCTGCATGAATAATTAAAATAATATGAACACAATAAATCTAATTGTACTAAATTTTATTTAAAAAAAAAACCTTCCAAGTAGGTCTTTCTAGCTTTATGTATTCATTTCAATTCTGGCAATAAATAATTCAAAGCAGGGCAAATAAGAGAAGCAAGATAGTTGTAGTTGGTCTGTCTTAAAAACCTGATGAAAGGTGGAATTAGATGGACAGAGAAGGGGCTAGTGTTGTGGCATAGCAGATAAAACTACCTCATGTGATACTGCCATTCTGTATGGGCATCAGTTCATGGCTGCCCCACTTCCAATTTGGCTCCCTGTTAATGGCCTGGGAAAAGCAGTGGGAGATGGCTCAAGTCCTTAGGCCCCTGGACCCATGTGGGAGATGCAGAAGAAGTTCCTAGTTCCTGGGTTGGGATTGCCCAGCTGTGGCCATTGTGGCCATCTGGGGAGTGAATCAGCAGATGGAAAATCTCTCTATCTCTCTCTCCTTCTCTCTTTGTAACTCTGCCTTTCAAATAAATAGATAAATCAAAAAAAAAAAAAGACAAGAAGGACAGAATAAGAAATATTTTACTTTGTGCACAGTAACTTAAATGAATATTAATAATAATGTGTTACTGACTCATATGTCTAAGCGTTGATTAATAAAAAGAAGAGTTTTTGTTATTTCTGTTGTTGCTAAAGAGCTGGAAGAATACAACATGAGTAGAGATTTTGGATCTCTTTTTTCCCCCTCAAAGATTCCTGTGCTGAATACTTGGTCCCTAGTGCTGTGCTGTTGAGGTAGTAGATCCTTGAAGAGGCAGGGTTTAGAGGAAGGTAACGAGGTCGTGAGCCCTCCACCTTCATAACTGGATTAATGTTGCCTCATGAGAATGGGTTAGCTCTCCTCTGATTGGTTTAGTTCTCATAAGAGTGGATGTTACAATGCTAAGCTGCCAAAGGTGCCCATCTTCTTTACACACAGTCAATCCCTTGCTACTTCTCTGCCATGTTGACCCAGGACAGGACTCTGGAATCATGCTGTTTAGACCTTCCAGCCAGCAGGAGACAAATCAGGAGACAAATTAACCCCTTCACTTTTTATAGTATAGAAGCTCAGAAGGAATAAAACATCATTTTAAGATTTTATAAAAAGAAGACAGAACTTTCTCCAGATAGTGTTATTCTGAACGATCCATTTGGGGAGATGGTAAAAATAGCTCTCCTCTCATCAGAAGGCTCCATGTTTCCTTCTGCTGGTGGCCTTACTCTTCTGTTCTCCCTAGTCTTCCAAGCAGAAAAACTAGGATCTGTCTTTAAGATCACTTTCTTATTAAATTTCACCTCTAACTACATTATTTTTTGTTTGACAGTAAATACAATGCAATTTCTATCCCTTCTCTTATCACTGCATAGGAAATTGCAGTACTTTTCTGATCAATTCAAACATCATTCTTTTTTTCTAGTTTTGGTTTTGCAAATTGGCACACATATTCCAGATTATACCATCAAATGCTGGGAGAAAAGAAAAAAAAAAAAACTGTGGAATAAAAATGGAGCAACTTCATGAAAGTATCAATTGATAATCTTATGGTAAAACCAAGTATGTTTTGCAGTAAAATGAAAATAAGCATAAATGTTATAAAAAAGTACAAGATAAAAGAAATATTTCTCCTCCTTAGGAATGCTCTTACTTTCAAGAGAGAATTCCAATTACATGCTACCTTCATTAACATAAATTTAGCAAGAACTTTCACAACTCTGTACCATTTTTTAGTTTAACTTACTCTAATCATATTCTGAATTAAAACTAATGGCTACATTGTTATATCTAACTCATTGAATGACCTTTAATGGTTTCCCATTGCTACCAAATAACATCAGTATTCTCAAAGTAAACATTAAAGTATGTTATTGAATCTTACATTTCTTTACCAAATTAGTCTTCTTAAATGGATCAGTTTTGTAAAAAAATATTATCTATTTTGATTCATTGTCATCAAGATGTTTAAGGATAACATTTGTCAAATAGGTTTTGTTTTTGAGTGAAACAACAACTTTATTTTCATTCAAGTTTATGACATGATATTCAACTCTTTACTTTCATTGAAATACTCTTTTTATATTTATATTCCAACTTTCATAGATTCCAGAATCCATATAAATTTAAATGAAAGTTTTCATTGACTATGAGCAGATTGATGAACATTTGGTCAGAGGATCTGACTTCAGAATTCTAGTTGGTAACTTATTCTTTTAAATTAAATGAATTTTAGATTCATAAAAAATTAGTGTCAAAGTTGAGATTTTCCATATACATTCTACTCTTATACATACATGGCCTCCTCCACTATCAACATTCCTACCAGAGCGATACATTTGTTAGAACTGAAGTACCTACACTGACACATCATGAGACCCAGGATCTATGGTTTACATTGCTGTTCATTCTTAGGCTCTGCAGTCTGTAGGTTTGGGAAAAATATAGTAATATACATCCAACATTATAACATCATGCAGAGTAATTTCATAACTTTTAATGTCTTCTGTGTCGCACCATTCATTCCTCTCCCTCCACACCCAGCAATTTAAAAGTATTTTAAAAAATACTGGCAATCCAAAATTTAATTAAAATTCAAGCCCTATGGAAGTTTTCTACTTAGATTTTTCATGTTATTTTACTCTTTTACAATCCGTCATTCAAAGAAAAGCTATTCAACAACTATCATTGCTTTAGCATCCTTTATTTGCTCTTACATTTAAGGTTTGTTAACGATTTAAAAGTTAAATATCAGACTCTGATATCTCCCTTTTATTCAAAAAAGTTCCCTCTATCCCATTGCCAAGGACAGTCATACCTACTTATCAGTTTGTGTATTTTTGGTATCCATAGTTTAAATTATTCTTCTTGTGAAATACATTTCCTCAGGTAAATGAATCCGGATTTGTTATTCAGGGTGGACACAAATAGTGCTCATGTGCATACATTAGCATCTTCTTGATTTCGTACAGTTGTTAATCATTTCATGTATAATTAATTACAATATACTCATGAGTCTAATAAGTATACAAATGTTCTCTGATGTTTATCATTTATAATAACTTTCCCATTAGTTTTTTTTTTATTTATTATTATTTTTTTTGACAGGCAGAGTGGATAGTGAGAGAGAGAGACAGAGAGAAAGGTCTTCCTTTGCCCTTGGTTCACCCTCCAATGGCCGCCGCGGCAGGTGCACTGCGGCCAGCGCACCGCGCTGATCAGATGGCAGGAGCCAGGTACTTCTCCTGGTCTCCCATGCAGGTGCAGGGCCCAAGCACTTGGGCCATCCTCCACTGCACTCCCTGGCCACGGCAGAGAGCTGGCCTGGAAGAGGGGCAACCGGGACAGAATCCGGCGCCCTGACTGGGATTAGAACCTGGTGTACCGGCACCGCTAGGCAGAGGATTAGTTTAGTGAGCCGCGGCGCCGGCCTCCCATTAGTTTTACAGAGGAATTGTAACTTTCCCATTAGTTTTACAGAGGAATTGAGTGAAATGTGATTCCGATGAATTTATTTGCCTTCTAGTAAAATAGTTAGGACACCTTTGCTTTTGATAAAGACATACAAATGTGCCTTCCTTTAAGGAAGTTACTGCTTGAAATTGAATTCCATCAGGTGCTTTTAAATTTGAAATACACCTTCCTTGCCTGGATCACCGATAAACTCTTAACTTCATGCAGTTGAGGGGTTCTAATTTCTATATTTGTTGGTCATTTCTTTCTGTTAGAAACTCTGTCTTTGCCTACTCTCATTAATTTATTTCTTAATGGTCATAATTAACCCCATAATCTGTGTGTGCCTTATGCTAAACTGGAAACTGCCCAGAAAGGACTACATGAGTTGGCGTAACTCCCATCCCTGCTGAGATATAATTTCCTTGCCAATTCAGTGCAGAATTTATTGGTCTTATATGTGTGTCACAGTCAGGTAATGTCTGTCTCAGGCTGTCTGTAACCTGGTCACTAAAGAATATTAAAGCGATAAAATGTTCTTCTACTTCATATATTCCATTATGTGCCTATTAACATATTTTAATCTTTGAAAACAGAAATGTTTTATAATTGACAGCATGTTACATGTACTGTTGGCCACATGGTCAGAGTTGATAGTTGTCATTAACTGGGTACACAATGCATATAGATGTTCATAAAATGGCATTTTCAATTGAGTTTTACAAAACTGTGAGAATTTTTTCTATTGAATTTAACTCACTTAAACATGAGAAAACATCAGACAAATTCAGATTAGAAAATGTTCCGCAGGATACATGATCAGTGCTCCTAGACACTGTCAAATTCATAAAGGAGGCAAACAAGCCAAGAGCTGAATAAAGAATCAGAAGTTTCAGAGGCCAGTGGAGTCTCAGGAGCCGTGAAAATGAATTATAATGTACTGTGGGATCGGATCTTAAAACAAAGGACAAAACTACTGGAAAATGGATGAAATAAATATAATAAAATGTAGGATTCAATTATTAATAATGCAATATACCATGCCTTCTTAGTTATAACAGTTTTATATACAGGATGTAAACAATTGGGGAATCTGACTGAGAGATAATTGGTAATTTCTGTACTATTTATGCAAATTTTCTGAAAATCTAAACTTAAGTAAAACTTTAAAAAATAAAAAAATTGACTGTGATAGATAACTAAATAGAAATATTTGTGCAGAAAGGCACACAAAAAATAAATTGAGCAATAATTTGGTGCTATGAAGCAAACATTCATTTTTGGAAAAATGATGGTGATTACATACTTTTCTTTCAAAGCAGAAACTAAGTGATTTTAAAAGACCTAAGAGGACTGGCCATGCTGTACAGCGAGTTATACAACTGCTTGTGACATTGGCATCCTAAATCCCAGTGCTGACTCAAGTCTCAGCTGCTGTGCTTCTTATCCAGCTCCTTGTTAATGAGCCTAGAGAAACAGCAGATGACGGTCCAAGTATGTAGGTCCCGGCCACATATGGGAGAGACCTGCATGGTGTTCCTGGCCCTGGCTTTTGCCTGGTCCAACCCTGTCTGTAGCAGCTATTTATAGAATGAACCAATAAATGGAAAATATTCTCTCTCTCTCTCTGCCTTTCAAATAACCAAATAAATATTTTAAAAGGCCTAAAATGACCAGAGGGTAGATAAAGGTATGTTAAAAATTAAGGGGAATTCCAAGGTGGTAGAATAAGGAATGGCGTACTGTGTTAGGCTAGGGATAAGCAGTAAAAGCAAACAAAAAACCTGAAAGTGTAGTAAGTACATTCTCAGGGGAGATTTAGAGAGAAAACCACAGTGGGAGTTCTCTGTAAGGAAGAGGAACATTGTGGATTGGCATACGAAGTGCTATCAGATTGCAGCACACCTGCCATTACTGATATAGACTGAGGGAGAGTATGGCATGGGTCCAGCCTGGAGCCTTAAGGGGGAGAGAGCACCTTGGATCTGGTAAAAAAAAAGGGGGGGCATGTTTCTCTTACCCCATCACTCCAAAAATGGCACGTGGCGACTGGATGAGAGCGGGAGGACATTGTGGGCATAAGCAGCAGCAGCTGAAGCCCTTGTGCATGTGCACAGCAACTAGCTGAGGTAAGATGCCACCTTCTCAGCAGCACTGGCAGCAGCAGCTCCAGTGCAACTGGTGGGGAAAAGGCAACATTTGGCCAGAGGCTCTTGTGTACAAGTGTGATCCAGAGATCCTAGCAGAGGGAAAAAATAACATTCCCCAATGACCTTGAATCTGGAAGGAAGGATTAACAAGGGGCTGGACACCCACATGGAACTGTGAGACACATCTGGCCTCCCAACACACCACAGTCTGCAGGGCTCAAACTGCCTAGGTGGAGCACCCACAGGAAACTGGCTTTGGGAATGTCTGCCTCTCTGTGGACCAGACGAGATAGTGGGACAGAGCAGATCCTCTGCACACTGTGACTGGGAGTTTTGTAGGCTGAGACTGTGGGGACTTTGGGTCTGCACAAGAGGGAACAGGGTGTAGCCGGTTCTTGGGGGAAACACTGTGTGGTCTCCACATGCTCAGAGCTCCCTGATTGCCTGGGTTTTTCATTGCCTTGGATTTGTGCTCACAGTGAGGACTGCTCAGAGCCTTTGTGTGGTTCATATGGCAGCACAGATGAGTATTACATCCACTGAGTGCTAGCACCTGGGCATTGATTACCTTGGAAGAGAAGAGGTGAGAGTGTGATCATGCCAACAGAAGTGACCAAACCCCCCTTCTGTTAACAAGAGATCTACCATGCCCAACTTGGGTATCACTCGGATACTCGTCCCACCCTGGGGCACTGACCAGAGCTCCCTGGCCGTATTCAGCTCAAGGCTCTGGGTATTCCCTGAAAGTGTAGATGTTCCATTAAGCCATAGAGGCATAGTCCATAGATGAAAGTCATTAGAAAAAGGAAACAAGAATCTCCACAAATGCTTAGCAATAAATGCAGAAATTCAAGAAACAAGAATAAGGAAGACAACATGATGTCCCTAAAGGAACACAACAACACTTAAATATTAGAATATGAACATGAAGAGATTGACAAAATGCTGGAAAGGGAATTGAAAAGATTAATCATAGGATTAGTCAGAAGGAATCAGAAGGAAATCCAGGAATTAAATAAATTCATACATGACATGAAAAAAATTTTTCCCTGAGATTGAGATTTTAAAGAGCAATCAAAATGAAATATTAGAAAAGAATTCAATAGATCAAATACAAAAATGTGGAAAACCTTAACTATAGACTTGCCAGAACAAAGGATATCTTAACTAGAAGTAAAATCTTTGGAAATTTTTAGTCAGATCACAAAGAAGAAGAAGGAGAAGGAGAAAAAGAAAAGGAGGAGGAAGAGGAAGGAGAAGAAGAAATTAGAAAAATTAAAAACAGTTCTGGGGGCCAGCAGTGGCATGGTGGGTAAAGCCACCGCCTACAGTGCTGGCATCCCATATGGGTTCTGGTTTAAGTCATGGATGTTCCACTTCCAATCCAGCTCTCTGCTATAGCCGGAGAAAGCAGTAGAAGATGGCCCAAATCCTTGGGCCCCTGCACCCACCCATGGGGACCTGGAAGAAACTCCTGGCTCTGGATAGGTACAGCTCCAGTCATTGTGGCCAATTGGGGAGTGACCAGCTGGTAGCAGACCTCTCTCTCTTTCTGCCTCTTCTTCTCTCTCTGTGTAACTCTGACTCTCAAATAAATCAATAAATCTTAAAAAAAAAAAAACAACAGTGCTGGAGATTTATGTGATACTATCAAATAACTCAGCAAATGGTCTCCTAGGATTCCTGAATGAGTTGAGAGACTTCAGAAGCACAGGAAATCAAAGCCAAAATTGATAAATGTGATTTCATACAGCTGAGAAGCTTCTGCACTGCAAAGGAAACACTCAGCAAAGTGATGAGACAACATGCAGAATCAAGAGAATATTTGCAAAATATGTAACTGTTATAGGATTAATATTCAGAATCTATAAAGTGCTCAAGAAGCTCAACAGCAACAAGACAAACAATCCAGTTACATAGTTTGGGCCTCTGATATCCATGTGGGTGACCTAGAAGAAGTGCTTGGCTCCTGGCTTCAGCCTGGCTGATTCCCGGCTGTTGCATTCATCTGGTGTGTGAACTAGTGGATGGAAGACCTTGTCTCTCCCTTTGTGCCCCTGATTTTTAACAAATAAATAAATCATTAAAAATTAAACAGACTATCAATTAAAATTTTTAGAAGGACTAGCTAAGATATGGAATCAACCCAGATATCCATCAACTGATGATTGGATAAAGAAAATGTGGTATATATTCAGGATGCAATACTACCAGTCATAAAAAAAGATGAAATTCTGTCTTTTACAACAAAATTGATGCAATTGGAGACCATTATGCTCAGTGAAATTAGCTAATTCCCAAAAGACAAATATCATAAGTTTTCTCTAATTTGTGGTAACTAATATACAGAGTACAGAAATGTAAGGTAGTTGAGTGAAACTGACATTTTGAAAGTTGATTATTGTTTATAGCCCTTGTCTGTACTCCTGAGGAACAGTGGTTTTTCTATTTTTTCTTGTTGAATTTTTTTAAGTTTTTATTTATTTATTTATTTATTATTTGAAAGGCAGAATTTCAGAGAGAGAAACTGAGGCAGACTGAGAGACAAATCTTCCATTCACTGTTTCACTCCCCGGATGGCTGATATGACCCAGGTTGGGGCAGGCAGAAGCTGGAAACCTGGAACCTGGAGCTTCTTCTGGGTCTGCCACATGCATGCAGGGGTCCAAGCACTTGGGTCATCTTCTGTCACTTTCCCAGGTGAATTAGCAGGGAGCTGCATGAGTAGTACAGCAGCCAGGACTCATAACTTGTTTAACCTGTTATGCTACAGCACTGGCTATTCACTGTATTCTTTATTTACTGAAAGATTAAGCTAGTGATAATAAACTGAAAGTATGTCATGAACAATTAAAAGAAAAATACAAAAGGAAGGAGGGGGTAGAGTGAGGGAGGGATTAAGGGTGGGAATTATTATGTTTTTAATACTGTATAAATGAAATTTGTTTCTTTCATATTAAAAAAAAAAAAAAAAACAAAGGCAGTACCACTATAAGCCCATTAGAATGGTCAAAATCCAGAACACTGACAACACCAAATTCTACAAGAAGGACTTATTGCTGCTGGTGATGCAAAAAGGCTTCTATTTTTTTAAGTCAGTTTGGAAACTTTTAACAAAAAACAAGCATACTTCCTTTATATCCTCCCCACAAAAGATTTTTCTTTTTGTGTTTGTTTTTCTGGAGTATCAGCAAAATGTAGCTATATTGTTATTTTAGTTCATTTTTATTGGTCTCTCTGAGCTTCTTACTCTTTGTCTTCAAAGTCTTTCACCATGTCTATACAATTCTCAGTCATTTTCTCCTCAAATATTTTCTCAATTATATTTTTCCTTCCTCCCATGAGGCTCCATTTGCACATACTTTATCTTTTCCACTGTATAATATGTAAACTTTATTCCAGTTTTAGATCTCTCCAGACTTCAAATTAGGTACTATTGTGATTATTTATGCACTTACATGGAAAATCTACTGTGATATTAACCAATGTGTCTTGAGCCTGTTTGGCACAATTTAAAATCTATTTCACTACCTATTATAATTTTGATTGTTTCCTAAATTTTTATGCTAAATGTTGTCTCCCTAACGTGACATATGAAATTATTTATGTCATGCAAAATGATTACCTAATGTATTAGTTCTCTGTTAATGGTTTTAAAGGTTTGCTATTTACCTTATTCCTGCTAATTTTAACTAGCTTCATGTTTGTCAGGCCAAATTGGAATACTACACAGTATTTTACTTAAAATGTGTTTGTCATAATTTAAGAAGTAAATTATCTTTATTCGTCCATGATACCTTGAATCACTTGCAATACCAGATACCTAAATCCAAAATTGTAAGTATATGGATTATTCTCTGGAGTGTTGCAACACTTTGGCATCCTGGTGCTAAGTTCATTCATAATTTATCACTTGTGTCAGGCTCTGGATATTGTCATTTTTTTTCCTGTAATCCCTTAAGACCTCGAAAGTGCAGTGCAGACTCTCGCTTGCCTCACACATGTCATCAAACACCCATGGGGCACGTGAAACACTCATGGGAGGCTCATGTCTTGAGGTTTCTGCCCTCTCCTTTGATGTGACACAGTCATTTCTTGCCGCTCTGTCGTGTCTTTGATATCACGTTTTAAGACAACTAACCAAACGTTTCATTCATTTTTAATATCGTCTGTGGAAATAAAGTTTATATCAGTTATCTACTTTGTCAACCAGAAATGGACACTTTGTATTTTCTTTAGTTTGGTCAAAATACAAACTCTAGAGGGCCCAAAAGTTGCATATTTCTATTTATTTTGGTGTTTAACAATGTACTTTTTGTCTATGTTACAGGGTGAAAGGGGTATATTTTAGCGAATGTATGATTACAAGAATATTTAAAATCCATTATTTGTTATTTGTCTGTTTAATTTTTCTATTACCTCACAATTCAGTCAGGTTAGCATGTATGTGTCTAAGAATTTGCCTATTCTAAAGTTATCAAATTTGTTGCCTTTTTGTTGTTTGTAGTAATCTCTGATAATCCTTTGTATTTCTATAATGCCAGAGATAATGTATCTATTTTCATGTCTAATTCCATTTATTTGAAACATGCCTCTTCTTTAATCTAAGGGTTCATCAATGTTGTTTATCTTTTAAGAGCAAACTCTGTTTCATTGATTTTGTTGTATTGTATTTTGAGTCTCTATGTCATTTATTTGTGCTCTGGGTATTATTATTTCTTTCCTTCTACCATTTTTGATTAGATTTGTTCTTGTTTTTTCTGGTTCCTTGAGGTGTAGTGATAAATTGTTCATTTGAGATCTTTCTATTTTTGGGAAACAGATATTGATTGTTGTGTACTTCCATCTTAGCACTGCTTTTGCTGTGCTTCAGAAGTTTGGATGTGTTTGAAGATTTTTTTGAAAATTTCTCTCTTGATTTCTTCCTTGATCCAATTTGTGTTTAAGAGTAAGTTCTTAAATTTCTGTGTGTTTATGTGATTTAGAACATTTTTCTTTCTTTGATTTCTAGCTTCATTGCATTGTATTCTGAAAAAATATTTAATTTAAATTGGTTTAGACTTGTCTTATGATCTACCATATGATCTCTGCTAGCAAATGCCATGTGATGCTGAGAATGATGAGCATTCTGAAGCTGTGGAAAGGAAAATTCTGAAGATATCTGTTAAGTGCAATTGATCCAAGGTAGAATTTAATCCTGCTATTTATTTCATGATTTTCCTTAGATGTGTCCGCTTCTAAAAGTGGAGTACAAAACTATATCTTTTATTGTATTAGCCTTTTAAATCCTCCTTCACTTCTAATCATATTTTCTTTATGAATTTGAATACTCCAGTATTAGGTGCATATTTACTTGTAAGTGCAATTTTCTCTTACTGAATTAAACTCTTTATAATTATGTAATGGCCTTCATTGTTTCTTTTACTGATTTCGGTTTACATTTTGTACATTATCTGATGGAATTATGGTTACTCCTGATTTCTTTTGGGTTTCATTTGAGTCAAATATCTTGTTCCACCCTTTAACTTTCTTTCTTTTTTAAAAGATTTATTTATTTAGTTGAAACACAGAGTTAGAGAGAGACAGAAGCAGAGGCAGAGAGAGAGAGTTTTCCATCTGCTGGTTCATTCCCCAAATGGCCACAATGGCCAGGGCTGCGCTGATCTGAAGCCAGGAGCCAGGAGCTTCTTTGGGGTCTCCCATTTGAGTGCAGGGGTCCAAGGACTTGGTACATCTTCCACTACTTTCCCAGGCCATAGCAGAGAGCAAGACGCAAGTGGAGCAGCTGGGACTTAAGCTAGCGCCCACATGGGATGCTGGCACTGCAGGCAGAGGCTTTACCAGCCACAGTGACTGTCCCCATCCTTTAACTTTCTGGCCATATGTCACCTTTGAGGTAAAATGAATTTTTTGTTAGTAGAATATACCTGGGTCATTTTAAAAAATCCATTTGGTCACTGTATGTCTTTTAATTAGAGAATTTAATCCACTGACATTTAAGGTAATTATAAATAGATAAGCTATTGCTACTGCCACTTTAAAAATTGTTTTATATTTTTATTATTTACTTCTGTTCTGTGATCCTAAATTACCACCTTTGTTTGTGTTTAAGTGTTTATCTCTAATGGTGTACTATTATTAATTGCTTATTATGTAATGTTTATGTATAAACTTTACTTTGTGCTTTTTTTGAAGCTTCCAAAAAACACATTTGATGATAATAAGCTATCATGAAATTATATCAATATTATTTATAAAAATAGAAAAAGAGACATTCAAAAACTAGAGACAAGAAATCCTAAGAAAGCACCCTAGATTTATGTTCCACTCCTCCCTGCAGTTTGAATTTTTGATGTTTTATTTGACCTCTTTCTTAGAAAGATCAAATATTGCTGCTTCTTAGCATTTTATTGTTATAATTGTATTTCATAGAATTTTTCTATTACTTTCTCTTTGAATGTGCTCCCTACTTCCTTGGCATTTTTGCCTTTTTATTCAAATATTTGCTCTTTTTATGTTATTCCTTATTTCTCATAAGCTTCCTGTACTACCCTTAACTTTCTTTTTAAATTTTTCCTCCTCCAAATTTGTATTTTCAAATAGCTGGTTTTGCACTCACTGATTATTTTTCCTGTTTGATCATTTCTACTGTTGATGCCTTCTATTGCATTTTAAAATTTCACTTAGTGTATTTTTCAGATGGAAGATTTCTGCTTGGTTTCTTCAATTACTACCCTCTGTATCAAATCTCTCTGTTAGGATATGGAGATGTTTCTCAGTCCTCTTGAATTTCCTTGAGTTTCTTTAAAGCAGCTCTTTTGAAATCATCATCTAAGTATTGGGAGGTCGTAATTCCCAGATAGTTGTCCTCCGGAGAGGTTGTGGTTTCCCCAGAAATTCCTTATGCTGTTGAGCTCCAAGCTTCTCTGTGCATTGCAGCCCTTGCTTTAGTAACTGGCTTTCTTTGTGATTGTCCTAGGAACTGTAGGCAATCTGTTCTGCTGCTGAGGTGTGCCATGATCCTCTGCTGCCAAGGTAGGCTTATGGCTTGCTGAGACGTAAGATTACTCAGGCAGGACCATGGAACTCCACTGGGCATGGACACAGGGCCAGAGGCTCTGTCTGCAGGCACTGTCCTGGGGACAAAGACCTCTAGAAGCTACTCAATGTTAGGTTTTATCAGAGTGGCACCGTGTTCCATAGCAGTCCTGTGTTTCCCTGTGTTCTCCCCAAGATAGGAGGGGGAGTAAAAGAAGCAGTACTTCATCTACTTAGGCAGACCCTGAGTGGGTCACACATTGGTCTCTTGGTCACCAGGCCCTGTACAATATTCAGGGTGCACACTGACTAGCAAGAGGCTGGTGGTGCTACCAGCAAAAACAAGTGTGTCTCATCAGGGTACCTAGGCCTCCCTCTGATAGTAAGGTAAGTCCACAAACTGTCCACATTCACTGGTCTATCTCCTGGATCTTTTGTGAAGGGTAGCAGTGTGCATATACCAATTCACATCAGTGTCTCTGTGGGGAAGTGGTTGCCAGAACTTCTTACCAGCATCATCTTTTCTACAATATTTTCTAAGTGCAATGATTTTTGAATTTTGCTCTAGTTAGAAAACTATAATTCAAAGAAAACCTTTATTCAAATATATTTTTAAAATACTGTAAATTACATTATACCCTATAACAAAAACATTAACTTCTATCTGAGCCTTTTGAATAAAATGTAATTTGAACATAAGAGTAATTTGTAACTGCTGGCTCTATGTATTGTAGTTTTTATTATTTAATTTCTAATATACTATTCTATGTAATATCTTCCATTAATAAAAAGAAGTATGCGACTCTAGATATTCCATCTGCCCATTAATTTTCTTTTTTTAAAAAGGGGCTTATTTATTTGAATGTCAGAGTTGCAGAGAGAGAGGAAAGAGAGAGATTCTCCCCCAACTGGTTTACTCCCCAGATGGCTACAACAGCTAACACTGAGGCAGGCATCAGGAGCTTCACCTAGGTCTCCCAGGTAGGTGACAGGGGCCCAAACACTGGCCATTTCCCACCATGGGAGACTCAGACATCTGGACCATCCTCTGATACCTCTTCTAGGCCATGGCAGGGAGCTGGATGGGAAGTGAAGCAGCTGAAACACAAATGGGTACCCATATGGGATACCAGCATCACAGGTAGTGGCTTAATCCACTACGCCAAAATGCTGGCCCTTCTGCCCATTAATTTTTCAAAGGAAATACATGTCACTATTTCACTGTATTCCAAAAGGATGAAATTTTTTTGAGGTTTCAGAAAATACCCATATTTTCTTACCTTGTTTAAAAAGTGTAGAAATGAAAAAAATTAACAAAAAAATCAGTATTAAAAACAATATAGAAAATAGAAAATTTACATGTGTCTTTAATGGGTATACTTTGATTAAATTTTTAGCAATAGAAAACAAAACCAATACAAATGTTGAAGAAAGCTACATCAAAGACTGTGTGTTTTTTTTTTTTTTTTAAATAGGAAACTCCAGTTTCAGAAGTCTAAGAAATAATGACTAGAAGAGCTTCTTAGGGTATTTATATGAAAACCAGGTTTAAGAAAAGTGGCAACATGGAAAGCAATGGACACAGTAAATAGTTGTCATCCAGTGTCATGCAAGAGAAGGAAGGAGAATTGATTGCAATGCCCTCAGGTAGACCTTGAGTCCAGGAGGCTTATAAACAAGGAAAACTAGTTATTGGAACAACATATTAGTAATATGAGTAGTTCCTTCTACCCAAAATATCAGAGGCCAACAACTGTACTTAGAAGCAGCTTCTACAGTCCATGGCTTGGTTTTTATTTTTATTTTCTTCTGGTGAATTTCTGAGCAGAAATTTTCATTATGGGTATTCGAATTTATCAATCCTTAATAGTTTTTGGGTACTGAGTTTTCTTAAGAAATCCTCTCCTTGCCTTTTCACCATTGGTGTGAATTGTAGGAATAAGTCTATTCTTTTCAAAATGGGAAAATGCTATTAATTCCCAAATTATAGTCAATATATACTACTATTCATTTACATATGCAAATTTAAATTTTTACCTAGTTATATTGGTTAGTTATTCTCTTTAATCTAACATTATTCAGTGGGCAAAGTTTTTATTTGCATGTATGATAGTGGTATATGTTGATACTTAGTTTTTTTTTTTTTTTTTTTTTTTTTACTATGAGGGATAATGTATTAAGTTGTCCATTAGCAGTCAGGGCTATGCTGATCAAGACACCATTTCTCATAGTGTCCATTTCACTTCAGGAGGTTTCCTTTTTGGTGTTCAGTCAGTTGTCACCGATCAGGGAGAACATATGGTATTTGTCCCTTTGGGACTGGCTTACTTCACTCAGCATGATGTGTTCCAGATTCCTCCATTTTGTTGCAAATGACTGGATTTCGTTGTTTCTTACTGCGGTATAGTATTCTAAAGAATACATATCCCATAATTTCTTTATCCAGTCTACCATTGATGGGCATTTAGGTCGGTTCCAGGTCTTGGCTATTGTGAATTGTGCTGCAATAAACATTAGGGTGCAGACCGCTTTTTTGTTTATCAATTTAAACTCCTTTGGGTAAATTCCAAGGAGTGGGATGGCTGGGTCGAACGGTAGGGTTATATTGAGGTGTCTGAGGAATCTCCAGACTGACTTCCATAGTGGCTTGACCAGTTTGCATTCCCACCAACAGTGGGTTAGTGTCCCTTTTTCCCCACATCCTCGCCAGCATCTGTTGTTGGTAGATTTCTGTATGTGAGCCATTCTAACCGGGGTGAGGTGAAACCTCATTGTGCTTTTGATTTGCATTTCCCTGATTGCTAGTGACCTTGAACATTTTTTCATGTGCCTGTTGGCCATTTGGATTTCCTCTTTTGAAAAATGTCTATTGAAGTCCTTGGCCCATCTCTTAAGTGGGTTGTTGGTTTTGTTTTTGTGGAGTTTCTTGATCTCTTTGTAGATTCTGGTTATTAACCCTTTATCTGTTGCATAGTTTGCAAATATTTTTTTCCCATTCTGTCGGTTGTCTCTTCACTCTCCTGTCTGTTTCTTTTGCAGTACAGAAACTTCTCAATTTGATGCAATCCCAATAGCTGATTTTGGCTTTGACTGCCTGTGCCTCCCGGGTCTTTTCCAGAAATTCTTTGCCTGTGCCAATATCTTGAAGGGTTTCTCCAATGTTCTCTAATAACTTAATGGTGTCAGGACGTAGATTTAGGTCTTTAATCCACGTTGAATGGATTTTTGTGTAAGGTGTAAGGTAGGGGTCTTGCTTCATGCTTCTGCACGTGGAAATCCAGTTTTCCCAGCACCATTTATTGAATAGACTGTCCTTGCTCCAGGAATTAGTTTTAGATCCTTGATCAAATATAAGTTGGCTATAGATGTTTGGATTGATTTCTGGTGTTTCAATTCTCTTCCATTGGTCTATCCATCTATTTCTGTACCAGTACCATGCTGTTTTGATTACAACTGCCCTGTAGTATGTCCTGAAGTCTGGTATTGTGATGCCTCCGGCTTTGTTTTTGTTGTACAAGATTGCTTTAGCTATTCGAGGTCTCTTGTGCCTCCATACGTATTTCAGCATCATTTTTTCTAGATCTGCGAAGAATGTCTTTGGTATCTTGATTGGGATTGCATTGAATCTATAAATTGCTTTTGGGAGAATGGACATTTTGATGATGTTGATTCTTCCAATCCATGAGCATGGAAGATTTTTCCATTTTTTGGTATCCTCTTCTATTTCTTTCTTTAAGGTTTTGTAATTTTCATCGTAGAGATCTTTAATGTCCTTGGTTAAGTGTATTCCAAGGTATTTGATTGTTTTTGTAGCTATTGTGAATGGGATTGATCTACTTAGTTTTATAAATACATCAATATTCAAAACATTTTTGGTCAGTGTTGCATATTTACCAATAGATATATATTTTGGAGTTAATACCTGATGTTTGAAAAAACCAACTGTTGTTTAAATAGACACATTTTATGTAACAAAGAGAAAACAATTTGAAAAGATGAAATGATATGGAGAACATTAGAAGTCACAGAGGCTAGGGTACAGTAAGGTACTGGTCAAGTGCATCTCTGTCTTAGTTGTGTGATCTAAAACAATTTCACCACATTGGATTCTAAATTGTTTGACTGAAAAATGGTAATGTTAAACTGAAACAATTTGAAAAATACTATGCTGTGCATTTTTTATTTTTGACTTTATGATCTTTATGATCTTTATTTTTGACTTTATGACTTTATGATCTTCTGCCCATAAACCTGTTAATTGGAGTATCTAACACCACTCAAATAATTTTCAATATACCATCAAATTTATAATCTAAATATACAACAACTTGAATGAAACATTACATATCCTTTTAATTTGTATAACTTTGCCCAGTGAATAAGCATTGTAAAAATCATTTATCAATATTGCTTTGAAAAAAAAGTGTATATAAGATGCTCCTCTGTGACCAGAATTCAAAATTAACAATTGGAGTAAAATTTATTAATCTAAAAATTAACTTGAAATTATACTTTAAGCTATTGAAACTATTTTTGCCTTTTTATAAAATAAAAAGTGGAGATTTCAACAAACATATATTGTAATGAATTCATATTCAAGTTACAAAAGCACTACCTACAGTACCAATTAATACACTTGTAGATTATACTGCAGTTAAAATCTTGTATTCAGTAGATTTTATACATTAAATTTTATATAACTATTATTTTTGAGAGTATATAATAATTTAGATAATAGAAAATAGAAAGCTATCATAGTTAATATGCAATTCTATTATGTCAATTGATGATATTTTAAATTATGGATAATTTGTGAGTTTTTTTAAGGAAATTCAAACTTTTTTTTCTCTCTTTTTTTAGCATTTATTCATTTATTTGAAAGGCAGAGTTACAGAAAGAGAGAGAGAGACAGAGAGAGAGAGAGAGATCTTCATTGAATGGATGGGCTCAGTCTTTTCAATTCTATATGCATAGTAATTTAAGTATAAATGCTAAAAATAAGCTTAATGATTGTCATAATTAGGATATTGAAAACTAAATGATTTTTTCTGCTCCTTAAGGCTCGAATACTTAAGAAAATATTCTTAAAATATAATACAAAAGTTGTTTCTCAACTAGTCGAACTGATTCCATTGTAAAGCCATTGTGACACACTGTATACTGTCTACAAAGTAGAATGTATATAGAGCAGGTTTTGTCCATAATATTGGAGCTGTCCAGTTCTGAGTCCTAGTGAGAAATGCCATTAGTGATGTGACACAGGTGTTTACTTTGAAATGTGCTTCTAGGCAATTATTGTCCCAAGTTCTTTTTTATAAATTATACAGGATCATGCCAAACATTTTATAATATGGTTGTTATGCTTATCAAGGTGAAGTCAAAATTATAATTGAGATTAGAGATTTAAAAACATGTATATTTGTGCTATTTTGCCCCATTACCAGAGTGAGTGATTAGGGTTTTAGTGTAGTGTGTTTCAGTTGAGAGCTTTGCAGGTGCTCTTAAATGCACGGCTTGAAGACCTTCTTTGTACTTAGCTGTCCATAGGAATAATTTATCTGAAGTATCATTGATTTTTTGAAATGCAGTCTAAAACCCAAAAAGGTTTTGTTTAATAATAGCAAGTGTTTTATAATACATGAAAAAATTAGTACTTAAATTCTAGTCTTTTAAGATTTTGTCAAATTTCCCAAAGTTTTACTTTGAAACTGATAAATTGTCATCTCTTTGCATTCTATATCTTCCAAAATATGTTAATTTACTTATTCCCAGTGCTTGGTATTTGACCTTGTAACATTCCATCATCACTGATTGCACTTACAAGAGTTGAAATTAGCTCTTCATGTTTGATGTTAAATGCACAGAATATAAGTGTTGTATCTTAAAATTCATGATCTTTATTTTAATTGATGGCATCTTGAATTTAGCTCTTCTGCATTTGGGCAAGATGATCTATTCTTTTTATTTTTGTTCAAGGTGGCAAGGAAAACTTTCTGTAGTGGGAATATTTCCATTTTTATTTTTATTTTTAAATTCTATGAAAAGATTTCCTCTTTGTCATATTACTGAATTTCATGATTTTTTATCACTGAAAGAAGCTGAAAACAAGGATGTGTATGACATATATCGGGTGTGATCTGTACCTCTGACTTAGAAGTCTACTACAATACCTGTGTATGCCAGCAAGTTCCCATTTGCTTACCTTTACTCTTCTGTTTTTCTCTGCAAAATAGCACTTAGTTACTTTAGCCAAACTTAATTAACATATATAATTAAATGTATCCTAGGAGCAGTACTGACAGAACATGATTATGCATAATCTTTTATTTTCAAGAAATGGTAATTTTTCTGCAGCATTGAATCTCTAATTTTTTTTCAGTCTCTGGTCTCCATCACATTTTTTGATAAATTAAAATTCCTAAAGAGTTTTTGTTAATGTGGGTTATAGCCATATTTATCATAAAGATAATGTAATGTGTAAAGGGTTTTAAATATACATATGACTTAACAAAGTTAGTTACGATGGACATTGTGCATTTTAACAAAAATAATATCTTAATATTAACATGAAATAGGTTGAACCCCCAAGGGGAATTACTGACATAATGTAAAATACCAATTTATTTCAGAATGTAAAATAATATATTATTCCTTTTTTTGAGAATAACGAAATCTGTATAGAAATTTCCCTCAACATTTGTACTTGTTTTTACTGTTTAGAGTGTGGATTCATTTTTCTAAGACTTAATTTAGAATTCATAGTATATGAGTGGCCTACATTATTCTTATTATTGTTTAGGTTGGTTATTAAGTTAAAATATACCTCAACAACAAATTGCATAGGGTTTTCCTATATTTTGTTAACATATATAAATACAGAATTAATTTTAATAATAATGTATTATTTATTCTGTCCATATATTTGTTCAAATGCCTTACACTGTAACTGCTAGCATCATCAATGAATACTTAAAAATTCCATTCTGTCATATTTAATTACGGTATGAAATGGTCCAGGCATTTTGAAACATATATACTGCATATATTTAATAAGTCAAGTGATGCAAACACGTATTCATGTTATGTGTCCTGGGTATCACAAAGTGCAATCTGCTAAGATATCAAATGATATGAAAAGTTTATATTTTGATTTTAATACTTTGTTACATACAGCATATAAACTGTATGTATTCTCATTTGCCTTAGGGAATACATGAAACAGTAGATTGTCAAAACCTCAAAAGATACTTAAATTTTACTGTGCCTATGTGATTTTTATGTTTTTGTAGCAACATGTAGAATTGGAAAGACAACTCTAAAATTTTTATAGAATCAAATAAAATTTTATAGCATATAAAATTATTTGATTTACAAAGTCTCTTGACTGAATTTTTGAACAAATGAAGTTGACAAATACTTAATAAATAGAAACAAAAAATAGCTAAGGCATTGTAGTGGCAAGAATACCTTGCCTTTCATTTGCCCTACAGGTGAAAGATCACAGAAAAAATTACTTAGAGAAAGCAAATATATTAAAGTCTGAGTTCGTGAAAATGTACTATTTTGTCCACTTCATGTAAAGAATATATATTTTCTTTAATAAAAGCTGCACAAAATATGCTTTAAATTTCTGAATACTGTGTTAAAGTAGCTCATTTTGCTTTTCAATATTATTTAATATTAATTGTCTTGTACACATTAAATATTTGATTTATACAATCAGTTTATTAACATCAATGTAGAAATCACAAATAGAATCACTAATTGATTAAATTATTCTCATGAAATTTGACAAAGTATATTTTGAATAATAATTTTGAATTTTTCTAAATTACAATCATCTCATTTTCCTAGCATTTTTACATTTTAAACTTCTCTATGTCTGATTACTTGTTCACTATCTCATGTATGTGTTTCTCAATCATTTTTTACTATCCTTCACACAATTTATTATCACTTCTGTAAAATGCAGATACAACTCTTTTCTCTAGTCATTTCTATTTCAATTAAGAATCTTAGCCTTCACCCAATAGATCAGGGAAAATCACAGAAGAACCTATTATTATTTCTTCTATTTTCCTGATTCCCAAAGCCAATTCATTAGAAGTTCTGACTCTAAATTATCATCCGAATCTACTTCTCATCGCTACTAACAGTAACCATCCTTCAACCCAAGTTCATCTTGTTCCCAATTTCTATGACATTATAAAATAAGCAAAAGTTAAAAAATTAAAATGGTGTTATCTAGCATACTAACATGTTTTATGAGTGACATTAAATTAGAAAAATCATATGAAAGTGTCCTGCTAGTCATTGTGGTATAAGATAATGTTATGATGTGGAAGCCCTAGATTAGAAATAAAAAGGAGTAGAGGTTAGAATGGTCCAGAAGGAGAAAGACATGATGTGTTGTAGCTGCCTTTGAGGATGGAGGATGGAGACTATGAGCCGAGGAATGTGGTGGCCCCAAGCTGGAAATGACTAGGAACCAGGTTCTCACCAGGGCCTCCATAAACAGAGCCAACATTGCCGACATGGCGATTGTATCACAGCGAGAACTAGGAAAGTACACCCACTGGTTACTCAGCCTATAGCTTTAGGGGAAAAAAGGTTGGAAAAACTTGATACTTTACTGAATATTGACTTGAATATTTCTGAATATTGAACATTGACTTGCTGTGGTTAGCAGGACATTGTAAGGACGAGATTATCAGAGTCAAGAAGTAGCCCATTTTCAAGGAGAGTATAAAGTGGGGCCTTTCAAAACAAGAGATGCTAACGTTGCCTGGATCGCAATGTGAAATAATGATGGAAAAGAATTATGAGCAAAGAAAATCCATTACGAGTTTCCTGAAAATAAGGAGTTCTGGCCTTGAGGCAAAGTTGTAATCAAGTATGTTGACTTCTTACACAGGCAATTGTTTCACATGGCTCAAAATTTTTTCTTAAATTAGGAAAAGACAGATGGCAATAAAGTAAAGCAAGAAAACAGACTTGACACCTATATCTCAGGGGAAAAAAGTCTGTGTTGCTAGCAGCACATTAAATGAAAATAACAGAATCTGAGGATTTTCTACTTTTACAAACATTCTACACTGAAATAATTTTAGACTTACAGGAGACTTGTAAAGCTAATTCAGAGGGTTAAGGGTTAATTTCAATAGTTCAGACAGCTTCCCTTAATGTCAATGTTCATCTTACATAACCGTGGTGCACATATCAAACCAAAGAATTTAAAATTGTACAAAAGTATTAACTAATCAGTAGACTTTTCGTGAATGTCGTCCACCATTTTACACTAACATTTGTTTTCGCTGTTCCAGGATCCAATCAAGAGTGACACATCACATTGAATCATCATGTCTCCTTCATCACTTCCAATTTATGACAATTTCTGGTCTCAATTTTGCCTGTTTTTCTTGAATATTATGCTTTAGAAAGTACTGATTAGTTGTTTTCTGTAATGCCATTCATTCTGGTAGTTTCTGATATTTTCTCATTAGACTGGGGTTATGGTTTGGAGGGAAAGTATTATATAGGTAGATGCCCTTTCTTTGTGTCACACTTATGGACACATAATATCATGTGATGGGGACTTCCTTGGTGAATAGCTAGGTGTCTCAATTTTCTCAGCTACAAAGTCACTCTTTTTTCCTCTCCAAATTTTAATACATCAGATGAACATGATTAAATCCTGGCCACACTTAAGAAGGAACTAAGGTACTGTTGAACCAGAAAAGATTGGCCTAAACAAGAGTCCACACTTGAACAATGGGTTGGCCCAAAGGAAACTCTACATATAATGACTACAACATAGCCTGATGTGCAGGCAAGTTGTGACTCCCAGTATATTTTGTAGCTAAACAACCAAGCCTCAGTTAATTGCGCTGGCAAATTCCTCAGCTATTCCATGCTGGAAGCTGCCAAATTATCTCCCACAGAGGTAAATGCTAGACTGTACCAATCTAGTTCTGTGTTTGACATTTCCAATACTTCAGGTTATAAAAGTGGTTCACCCATTATTGCAAGAGCAGGTGTCAGGAACCAACTCTGGCCCAGAATACTACTCTAAAGTATAACACATTTATTGGCCAATTAAACACTCTTAAATTGAATGGGTCTCTGTTTTTAACAGGTCCAACTTCTGTAATGATGAATATTAAACATTTGGGAGGTTTTGTTAAAATCATTATGGTAATTAGTAAACATTTGGGGAACATAACGCAAGTCTTTGCAAATATCCTGTTTCTCAAAGTCTCACACACTAGGGTCAATATTGTGCTGCATTGGGTTATGCCTATGCCACTGTCTGCCATACCAGCATCCAATATGAACACTAGTTCAAGTCCTCGATGACCCACTTCTTTCTTATCCAGCTTCCTGATACAGCCCTGGGAAACCAGTGGAAGATGGCCTATGTGCTTTGACCCCTGCTACCAATGTGGGAGACTCAGATGGAATTCCAGCTCCAGGCTTCTGCCTGGCCCAGCTCTGGCCATTGCAGCCATTTGAGGAATGAACCAGCAAAAGGAAGAATACTCTGTGTGTGTGTGTCTCTTCATCTCTCTCTCTCTCTCTCTTACTCTGCCTTTAAAATAAAAATAGATAAATTAATAAATAGTCTCACATATTAATTTGGCATTTGTACAGGAGTTTGGTGCAGGTAAATGGTTACTTCTTTGTCTTAATGCTGATTTTCAATTTCTCTCATTCTTTCTACTGTTATTATTTGGACTCCTTCAATCAGGAAGATTTATCTCTATTTGTCTGCTATATAAAAGTTTATTTATTCATTTATTTTATTTGAAAGGCAATGAGAAAGAGAGTAAGAAAGAGAGAGTCAGGGTGAGAGAGAGATAGATCTTTTTTACACAATTTCACTCCCTCACACCTTCAATGGTTGAGCTTAAGCAAAGCTGAAGCCAAGAACCAAAAAATCCTTTCTGGATTCCCACATGGGTAGCAAGAATCCAAGTAACTGAGCCAACATCTGTTGCCTCCCAGGGTTCACATTAGCAGGAAGCTGCATTGGAAACATTGGCAGGACTCAAACCCAGGCTTTCAGAAAGCAGATGCGGGCATCCTAATTGGTGCTTATCCCATTGTGCCACAATTACCATCCCTCTTATGTACATATTTTATTCATTAAATCATCCAACAAATATAGACATATGGATATATATTCTATCTTATGGTAGTAGTATGACACTATAGATATTTGTTTGCTCAGGTTTGCCAGTTTTTCAGTTTCAAGCTCTTTTAATATCTCCTGTGTCTTTCTCACGTTTCCATCTTTTTGTTTTTGCTTCAGAAGATACCCCAAGCCTACTTTGTTTAGCTTCTGCCCTAGTTTAGAATCAATAATTTTCATAGAAAGACTAGATTTTATTATAGAATGATCTTTAAAAACCAAGAAATGGACCTTTAATATTGTCATCGCAATTAAGTTGTCATTACTTTTTACCTTTTCAGTAACTGAAGCTAGAAAACATATATATGTTCACTAATTAATGAATGTCTGAATACCTATATAGTTATTTCAGGATTTATCTACTCATCTATCATCTATGTACAATTTAAATGATTTCACATAGACATATCCAAATATATTTAGTTACACAAGGATTTTTCTAGACTTACCTCTTGCCTGTTGCAGTTATTTGCTCTGACAATGTGAAACTTGAATCCCATTATCCTTAAATTTACATAGTACTATACTGTTTTACTTATTTGATCAACCATTGTATGCATGTAAACTAGGGTCAAAATTATCCATACTGCTGAAGAAATAATTTTAATAACTACAGTATAGTTATTTTGTATGCTCTTTTTGACTTTATTTTATTTTACTTGACAGGTAGAGTTATAGACAGTGAGAGAGACAGACAGAAAGGTCTTCCTTCTGTTGGTTCACCCCCCAAATGGCTGCTATGGCCGGCGCTGCACTGATCCGAAGCCAGGAGCTAGGTGTTTCTTCCTGGTCTCCTATATGGGTGCAAGGGCCCAAGCACTTGGGCCATCCTCCACTGCCCTCCCAGGTCACAGCAGAGAGCTGGACTGGTCGAGGAGCAACAGGGACTAGAACCAAGAGCCCATATGGAATGCCAGCGCCGCAGGTGGAGGGTTAACCAAGGAGCCTTGGTGCCGGCCCTCTTTTTGACTTTAGGTTTGTAGTATCTAGTTAAAATAAGTTACTTATGAAATTACTTATGCAGCCTCTGCTTTTTCCGACCCTTTCAATTGAGATATCATTAAATATTTGTAACAGAGTTAGCTTTGTTTGTAACAGTTTTCATTAACCCCAATGCTTGTCAAGCCCCTGATGGTTTTTGTCCATTTGCATATGGTAAAGATCTCTTTTTGATGTACACTTCTATAAGTTTTGACAGATTCATAGGAATGTATCCAACATCATAATGTATCATGCCAAAATTTACCAGAACGATTCTATCACCCCAAAACACAGCCTTCGACATTTCTATTACCTAAAATGGCCTGTGTAGAGCTTTCCCCACAACTTCCGGAAATTATGATCTGCTTTTGTTCCTTTGATTTTCCATTTTTCTAAATGTTAAAAAAATAAATAATTCAATATGTAAAGTTTTGGGGCTGTCTTCTTTGACAACAAAATACATATGAATCATCAATTTTTCTATCAATATTTCATTGTGTACATGCACACAATAATTTGTTTATTCACTTGTTGAAGGAAAGCTCCTTTCAAGTTGTTCATAATCCGTGGTAAAACCTACTATGGAAACCCAAAGACCTTTGTGTGAATATAACTTTGTATTACCCTTGGAGCATCAAGGATAAGAATTGTGGGCCACATAATAGATACATGTTGGATTTTATAAAGAATTAAATCTTTTTTGAAAATGACTCTGCCATTTTGTGTTCCAATAGCCATGCCTGTGTGTACCAGTTATCTGGGATCCATCCCTAAACTTACCGTCTGCCTATTTTATTGTAGCCTTTCTCATAAGTATTGGTATCTCATTGTGTTACTATTTGCATTTCCCTAATAACAGTGATATTGATATACTTCATGTACCCATTTGCCATCTATCTTTTTTGTAGAAAACACCTAATCAGACCATTTGCCTATTCAAAAAAATTAATTTGAAAAAAATTACAGATGCATAGGATTTTTCAAAGACAGTGCTTAGAGTTCTCATGTACCCTTCTTCTGGTATTCCCAATGGATTAATCTATCAATAGCACTGTGGAATTTTTTAGAAAATGTTTATTTATTTATTCATTCTTTTGAACAGAGAGAGAAAAAAAGAAAGAGCTATTTTCCATTCGCTGGTTCATCCCCCAATGGCTGCAACAGCCTGGTCTGGGCCTGGGCAAAGCCAGCAGCCAGAACTCCATTATGATCTCTCATGTGAGTGCAGGGGCCCCAGCACTTGGGCCATCCTCTGCTACTTTACCAGGTGCATCAGCAAGGAGTGATTAGGAAGTGAGCAAACAGGGCTCAAATTGGTATCCATATAGGATGCTGTAGCTGCAGGCAGGGGCTTAACTCAGTGCACCACAACACTGACCACAGAATGTCCATTCTTTTTTTTTTTATTTTTTGACAGGTGGAGTGGACAGTGAGAGAGAGAGAGACAGAAAGGTCTTCCTTTTTCCCTGTTTCACCACCACCCCCTGCCAAGTGGCCGCTGCGGCCAGCACACTGAGCTGATCCGAAGCCAGGAGCCAGGTGCTTTTCCTGGTCTCCCATGGGGGTTCAGGACCCAAGGACTTGGGCCATCCTCCACTGCACTCCTGGGCCACAGCAGAGAGCTGGACAGGAAGAGGAGCGACCAGGACAGAATCCGGTGCCCCAACCGGGACTAGAACCCCGGGGTGCTGGTGCCGCAGGTGGAGGATTAGCCTATCGAGCTGCGGCGCCAGCCAAGAATGTCCATTCTTAACAATGTACTGGATATTCTAGGCAGTGACGTAAGGTAAATAATTTAAATAAAATTCCAATAGATTGAAAACTAAAGCATAAATCTGTTTTCTAAATTTATAGGGAATGATTTGGTCTTTGTAAAAATAAAAACAAAACAAAACAAAAAATCTCAACAGCCTTCAAATATTAGTACATTTTTTCAGAAAAATTCACAAAATATAAGTTCAATACACAACCATAAAATGACATTTGCATGTACTGACAAAGATATGGAGGCCAAAGCTAAAAGCATAGTATCATTAGTGAACATTTATGAGCAATGAAATCTTTTGGTTTTAGCCTAAAAACTCTTATGCGATATCTATGTTGAGAACATAACAAAAATCTGCTAAAATTATTTTTTGACTTATTTATTTATTTGAAAATCAGAGTTACACAGAGAGAGAAGACGAGGCAGAGAGAGGTCTTCCATCCTCTAGTGCACTCCCCAGTTGGATGCAATGATTGGAGCTGCACTGATCCGAATCCAGGAGCCAAGGAGCTTCACCCCAGCCTTTCATGAGCTTTCCTCTACTGCTTTCCCAGGCTATAGCAGAGAGCCGGATTGGAAGTGGAGCAGCCAGGACACAAACTGGCACCCATATGGGATGCCGGCACTGTGGATGACAGCTTTACCCACTACACAACAGCACCAGCCCCTGCTAAACAGCTTAAATAATATCCAAATAAATGGATATATACTATAATCAGTGACTTGAAGACTAGCAAAGTATAGATAGCAATTATTTTAAAGATGATGTGCACGTTAATATTATTCTTTAAAAAATCCTTAAGGATATTTTTTGCTTAAATGAATAGACCAATTCTACTATGTTTCTGGAAAAACTATGGTCCTAGAATAGTAAAATAATTTTGCAAAACAATAAAGTGAAGGAATCACTATATTGAATTTAGAGTCCAATGTATAGCTACAGTAATTAAGACAGTGTGATACTTATGGAAGATAGACGTGTTATAGTGTAATTGAACGAAAATTCAGAAATAAATAGGCACTAATACATATGATTAAATGTTGACATCAATGAAAAAGTAGTGTCAATAGAGGAAGTAAAGCCTTTTGAGTAAATGATGTTAAAGCAACTGTAAATCCTTATTAAACAAAACAAAACAAAAAAACTACGTTGGGCCAGCGATGTAGTGTAGTGTTCTACGTCATCTTGCAATGCCCGTATCCCGTATCAGAGTGCCAGTTGGAATCAAGGTTACTGAACTTCTGATCAAGGTTTATATCAGTAAGTACCCTGAAGAAGGCAGCAAATGGTAATCCAAGTACTTAGGAGTGTAGCAGTAGCTGAAGAGCTCTCTGTCTCTGCCTTTCCCTTTCTCTCTGTAATTCTGCCTTTCAAATGAATAAATACATCTAAAAAAAGACATTATTGTTTTGTTCTGAAATTCAGAAAGCAAGCACTCAGTCTTTCATCCTTAAGTACAATGTTCAATGTTGGTTTCTGTTTTAGCTTTTAATAGATCGTATTCCCAAATTTACTAGTTTTTTTTTTAACTTTTATTTAATGAATATAAATTTCCAAAGTACAGCTAATGGATTACAATGGCTTCCCCCCCATAACGTCCCTCCCACCCGCATCCCTCCCCTTTCCCACTCCCTCTCCCCTTCCATTCACATGAGGATTCATTTTCGATTCTCTTTATATACAGATAATCAGTTTAGCATACATTAAGTAAAGATTTCAACAGTTTGCTCCCACACAAACATAAAGTGAAAAATAATAGATGATTTTTTAAATGATGATGAAATCAGATCAGACCTATTGTCATGTTTAATCCCAGTGAGAGTCAAGTTGGGAATTGATAATTTCTTTTTTTTTTCTTTTTTTTTTTTTTTACAGAGGATCAGTTTAGTATGCATTAAGTAAAGATTTCAACAGTTTGTACCCCCATAGAAACACAAAGTGAAATATACTGTTTGAGTACTCGTTATAGCATTAAATCTCAATGTACAGCACATTAAGGACAGAGATCCTACATGAGGAGTAAGTGCACAGTGACTCCTGTTGTTGACTTTACAAATTGACACTCCTGTTTATGGCATCAGTAATCTCCCTATGCACCGGTCATGAGTTTCCAAGGCTATGGAAGCCCCTTAAGTTCTCCGACTCTTATCTTGTTTAGACAAGGTCATAGTCAAAGTGGAGGTTCTCTCCTCCCTTCAGAGAAAGGTACCTCCTTCTTTGAAGACCTGTTCTTTCCACTGGGATCTCACTCACAGAGATCTTTCATTTAGGTTTTTGTTGTTGTTGTTGTTTTGCCAGATTGTCTTGGCTTTCCATGCCTGAAATACTCTCATGGGCTTTTCAGCCAGATCGGAATGCCTTTAGGGCTGATTCTGAGGCCAGAGTGCTGTTTAGGACATCCGCCATTCTATGAGTCTGCTGAGTATCTCGCTTCCCATGTTGGATCACTCTCCCCTTTATTTATTCTATCAGTTAGTGTTAGCAGGTACTAGACTTGTTTATGTGCTTCCATTGACTCTTAGTCCTTTCATTATGATCAATTGTGAACTGAAATTGATCACTTGGACTGGTGAGATGGCATTGGTACATGCCACCTTGATGGGATTAAATTGGAGTCCCCTGGTATGTTTCTAACTTTACCATTTGGGGCAAGGCAGCTTGAGCATGTCCCAAATTGTACATCTCTTCCCTCTCTTATTCCTACTCTTATGTTTAACAGGGATCACATTTTACTAGTTTACTTAGTTTTATCATAAAGTTTTTCAGTTGTTTATTCTGTATAATTTCATATGATTTTTTTCTTAATGTGTTGTTTCAGTGGATTACTTTGGTTTTCAAAAACTGAACTAGCTTTGTATACCAGGAATGAATCCAACTTAGTTACGCTGTATAATTATTTTTAGACTATAATGGTTTCATTTTGGACATATTTTCTTGATAGTTGTGCATTGAATCCTATGAAAGATATTGGGATGTACCCTGGTGTTATCCCCATGGTTTTTCTTATTTTGATAGTGGGATAATATTAGCATCATAAAATGAGTTGAAATCTTATTGTCTCATATTCTAGAAGAAATAATCCTAAATCAGTACTAAGTCTTTTACATGATGTAAGAATTCCTGCAGAAATTATCTGAGCCTGGAATTTGATTTCATAGAAAATTACAAATTTAATTTATTTACTATTCTTCAGATTATCTATTTACTTTTCATTTAGTTTTAATATCTTAATTTTGGATAACTTGGTCTATTTCTTCTAAGTTTTTGCTTTTAAGAGCGAAAAGTTTTGCATGCAATGAGTGTTAACTTACTGTGTTTTTAATAACCACAACATCTATTTCTTCCTTTCAGTTTTATATTTTTATATCTCTAAAAATTTACCTTTTTTCTTGATTTTTTAAATTTCCTTTGGAAAGCTATAGAAAGGTGACTATTTTTACTTGGAAGCCTCATTTTCTTTTACAGATATTTGATTTACAGATATTTTCATTCTATTTTATTCTTATTTACTTGATTTATGTTGGGAATTCTATTGTCATTTGTATTTATATTTTCTTCTTTAAGTTCCCTTTCTAATTTTTTTCACATCTATATTATATTTTATTCCAATCCCAAATTTTGTGTTTTCCCTTTGGATTGTATTTTTTCTTTTGATTTGCCTGAGATTCTGGGTTCCTCCTAAGGCAGACCCTGGGAGGTAGTAAGTGATGGGTTCCAACAATTCACATGGGGTACCTGGATTGTTTCCCTGACCTAATCCTGTCTATTGTGGTTTTTGGGGTGTTTACCAGTGGACAGGCAATCTCTCTTTTTGTATTTCTCTGTGTCTCACTGTCAAATAAACAAGGAAAAAAAAATCACTCTATTTTAAAAAGAATTTCTTAAGCTAATCATGCATTCTAAATCTCATACTGTTCCATATAATATTTCACAATGCTGGATTCAGAATATAGAAAAATTTTGGAGAGCATTTTTCAACCTGCCTGGCTGTCTTTCCTTCAGATGCAATGCTCGTACAAAAGCATATTCCTGTCTTTCCATAGGCTAGAATTGGTATCATCTTCATTCTGTTCTTGTCTAACAGTGCAGAGATTTTGTGACAACCATCTCAGAATACAAATTTATTGCACTTGACTATTTATTATATGAAGTATTTTGTGACCTAGTGGAGATAGATGACATAATCTGAGTAGGCCTTGTTGTTGCTTCTAATTCTCTCCTCTGGCTGCACTAGATTATCACTTACACCAAAAGGAAACCAACAACTCCTCCTTTCTCCTGGAGATTTAGATATTGCTTCAATACAGTGTACTGCAGGGCTGTTTGGGATGGATTATTGGCAATAACGTCTATCTCTTTTCTTCAGACAGTGCCATGGAAACAATTTTAAGGATTTCTCTAGTCTTCCCTGTGAATACTTGTTGAAGGGAAAATGTTGGATGAAGAGAAAAACACCGGATGCAACAGTTTACACAGAAGCATAGATATTTTATGTCTGTTTACCCCAACCACCACCCCAGTGTTTCACCTTTCTTTAGCAGATGATTAAAGATGTATACTTGAATTAACTATGGAATTATATGATTTTGTACAATTTTGGGACTAGGTAAGTAAATGCTTTAATATTTTTTCCCTGTACATAGTTGTTTCCCTCCATTTTTCAGTTTAATTGTACATCATGTAATTACAGTTCTCCAACTGGTTCAAGGGACATCCTTAATTTTATGTTTCTGTATATTTATTTCTGTTTATGTATTTCAAGGATGGGGATGATGCTCTTTCTGAGATTCCACTTCTCTGAGTTCAATAATTGCAAATCCATTCTTACCAAAGTGTCATTCACTAAGTATTTTTCAAGTAATCAGAAGTATAGACAGCCACTTGCATACACACACACACACACACACACACACTCTCATACGATTTCTAAAGCAACACTTGAGGCTTTCAAACTTGACCCACAATGTATATTGTAAGATCCTTATAACCTGCATCCAAAGATTCATAAACTCTACTGACCATATTATGTGTTGCAGTGTAAGCTTATTGAGAAGTTCCATCCAGAAGCAGATCCATGTTGCAATTAGGAGCCTCTGCCAGTATTGTTGAAGGACACTTCATATTTCTTTGGCAATAGTTTTTCATCACTTTTGTGAGTTTCTCACTCTTTGAAGGATTAAAGTTTTATAGGTTTCTGTTTTGCACAGTGTTTAACTGGAGAAATATATCTTTAAAATGATTTGTGTATTTATCTGCAAGGCATTTATCAACAATACCAAAGTTTGAATAAAGGTATAATATGAATCAATTAAAATATTTTAACATTACACCAAATAATAACATGTATACCATTTTCCATGATAATTTTAAAGTATGTATGTATGTATGTATGTATTTGAAAGGCAGAGTGACAGACACAGAGGGGCACAGAGAGAGAAAGAGAGAAAGTGATAGAGATCTTCATTGGCTTGCTAAATGGCCACAACACCTGGGGCTGGGCCTGGATGAAGTCAGGAACCAGAAACTTCATCAGGATACCCATGTGGGTGGCAGGAAATCAAATACTTGAGCCATTGTCTACTGCTTCACAGGTGCATCTTCAGGGAGCTGGACAGAAGCAGAGAAGCCAGGAATGGAACATACACTCTAAAATGAGAAGTTGGCATTGCATGCAGCAGCTTAACTGTCTTGAAACACAAATAATAGAAAGAATTAATGAAGATTATAAATATGTTCAATAATTGAAAAGTTCCAAAAATTAAAAATGTAATTGTAAAGAAGTAGGAATGAATTTAAAAGATATTTCATATTCTCTGTTTATTATGATGAGTTGAATGAGACACTATAACAAATATTAGTAGAAAAATGCAATGACATGACTTTCCTGCACAGAAAGTTAGTAGTATTTATAATTTCAATAAAGTCCTAAACTCTAAATATATGAAATGCATAATGTCTAAATAAAAAATAATTACATAGAAATTTAAAATGTACAAAGATAATTGTAGAATTCATACTTCATTTAAAAGAGAAAACAAGATGTAGTCAATTTGTAAATGATTTTCATGCCATATGGTAATGATAAAATAATATCATTATTCAAGTCTTCATGTGAGACATAAATTTGCAAAACATGTGAATGCTTAGTATATATGTTTGTATATATTAGATGGGAATCATGGAGGGAATAAAAGAAAATTCTAAAAATGCCCATCAATGGGAAATTGTAACATAGGCTTTATTATTGTCACATGTTTTTCATGTTTTCCCTGGTAAACAGGCATTATTTTCATAATAAAAAAGTAACACTTTGTGTGCAAGGGCTATTATAAAGCTTCAAAAATAATTTTAAGTATAAGATTCCTCTTGAAAGGATGACATTTACTATGATTTCACATTCTATCATTTCAGTAATGATAAGAAATAAACACAAGTAATGAAGTAGGTATAAATTACATGTGTATATAATGTGATACATAAATGTGATATATAAATTATATTACATATAATATTTCCATTTATATATGAGATAAAATTCACCTTTAGTGCATTAAAAGAGGAGAGGGAGAATGCACACATATAAATGAAAAAGCCCACAAATTTGATTTTTTTGTTCAAATAAAATATGTTAACACCCAATCTATCTATGGAGAATGATTTGAGCACATTATATACTTTAAGACAAAATAATATTCTCTGATACTTGCATCAAATGGGAAACACTGGGCTTGGAAAAGTGACCTAACATAATTTAAGCCTTAACACTGAATCCAGAATTTCCACTGGATCCATCAACTCTACCTGTCCAGCGATTTTCAGCAACTGGTTGTGTAATAATAGATATGGCAGCTGTTTCTTTTCATACTCCCTTAAGCTTTAAAACCTTGTGAAAACCAAGCATAGAATTTTCAGATATAAAATAGATTGGTCATAAAGTTTGGACTTTTCCTCAGTATGTCCATAACCATTTAGTAAAAACCTCCAAAGTCTATAGACGTGCACTAATGCCATCAGTAAAATAAAGAAGGAAAAAAAGAAAAATTAAAAAAATTACAATTCCTATATTTCAACATAAGCAACATGCATTAGAACATTTATCACTTATACACAATATGTATCCATAACAAAAATTAAAAATATATGAATTGGAAGTTTGCATTATCTAAATAGTAAAAACTCAAAAATGGAAGTACAGATAATTTTAAATTGCTTTAATTATTTGAGCATTCAAACTCTTCAAAAACTAATTTTCAAAAAATAACTGGGAATAATGGGTTTCCAGAACTGAAACCCCAGTCCAACAAAATTGATTTCTTTGCTACATGGATAGACAGCCAGCATTTTAGAAACCTTAGAGAAAGATACAGTTTTGACTTTACTGATAATTAATTCATAATTAATTCTAGAAAATTGAAAAAGGTAGAACAACTTTCCTCTCCCTTATCTCTTTACCCTTTTGCCTCTCTCCTTTTAAACCATGCAACAGTTAAAAAAATCTACTACTGACACAAGTGTAGCACCACCACTGGTACTGAAGTAGTTGTGGCTTTCAGGTAATGGAAATTTCTTGCAGCAGACACAGCTAAAAAACACTACTTTTCAATTTAAAACGGATCCAAGTTTAGGATGAGAATTACCCTTCTGAGACACTGAACTTTATATGTAGGTGTTGTCCCGTTATATCTAGGGTTTGTCCCAGGTTGGGTTGTGAAGTCATTTCATCATCCGGAAAATTTGAGGTAATGAACTTCCATGGCCCTGAAGTCTCCTCAGGCATGATGTACATTCCTCATGCAGAAAGCAGTATTTTTTAACTTATTTTCAATTTTACTGGAAAATAAGAGGTATGTGATGTGTAGATTAGAGTACTGGCGTTACTTGCCATTTGTTAGGAATCCCAGATAGCAGGTCTCACCCTCAACTCTATCTGCTAAATCAAAATCTCCATTTTATCAAAGTTCTCAGATAAGCCAGACATGTGGAGATATCTGAAGAAAACACTGGGTTGGATATCTCCATGTTCTCTTTTGCCTCAATATTGTTATCTAGTTAATTGAGAGCAGTGATTTTACCTCAATAGCAGTGTAAAATGGCAGGTAACATGAGAAATGAAACCATGCTAAAATCCTCAGAGAAGCCAGCCATGCTCTCCAGTATCAAAAATAACCCTTATAAAGTAAACCCATTTGTTCCTTGAGTAACAAAGCATATAAATTTATGTACACAGGGTGGTGATATTTTGGTAGAGTTTTGAAAATATGCAAAATCTGTACATCACAAATAGACATTATTCTGTTTTGAGAAATCAATGTTATTAAACAAATTTAGTTTCCTAATGCAAAAAATTATAATGTTTTGAAGAAGTAGCCTTTCACTTAAAAATGGGTATTTTGTTGAGAATTCTAAGATGTCTGATCTTTTTTCAAAAATTATATTCACATAAAATGCATATTTTGAGAAACTAAAAATAATGGATTCTATTACTTAGTGTAGGTTTCTATTTCAACTCTCTTCATGTTCTCTGTGGTAGGCCAAGCTTTTGTCTTCAACTCAGCTGCTATCTTACTGAATTCTATCACCTCTATTTAATTTGGGAAAAATATTTTTATTGAAGATAATGAACATGGAAGGATATCTAAGAAGAAGCTTTTAAATGTACATGTAATATTTCAATTACATGTTTAAATAAATATTGTAGCTTCATTTTTGGATTTCCTTTTCATGTCCCCTCCATTTGTTAGTCACACAGCAGGTACCTCTCTTGCTGATTCCCAGCTATTTATCTCATATAGGAAGTAGGTCAGAAAACACCATGGATTTTTTTCCTTTTGCCAAACAGCAAGTTTAAACTACTCATTTGGGGATACATGAGCAAAATAGTTGAGAATATCAACACTAAGTGTTGGTCTCAATGCATACACAATTTCTTTCCACATTTAATAGTTCAATGGTAATAAGTAATAGTACCTCAACTATAGCTAGAGAAATGATACTGCAGATTTGCCTTGAATAAAACAAACTGAAGGCAGTGGCATTTTTGACCATAACAGAAGTCTTGCTCATTTTCAGGTTTTCCAGAGCCAAATCATTTTATCATCACATTAGAATGTAAATAAATTAAAGTTGGCATGTAATCCAAGAGCAACTTGCAAAATCCAAGGCATGACAAAACTCACAAAGCCCATCCCCTCTCCTAACCACACTTAATTTCCACTTGAATCCATACCTCAAGTAAATTTATAAATTAATCCTTTAAGCAATTAAAGTAAAGAAAGCATATTTTCTGCAATAAAAGTTAGTTACATTCATAAAATATTTTCTTCTTATATCTCCTTACAGTTTTTGTATTCCAAAGCCAATTATTTATGCATTCTAACAGAATACATAAATTTTGGATATTTCTGCATTTTATACATATGGAATTATGTGGGAGTTGGAGATTCCCAAAATAGAGCCTGTGTTAAGCTTGTATCCTAGATTATAGCATAACCTGTCAGTTTAGGTCCCACTCAAAGAATATTGAATAGCTTTCACTGACATAAAGGACCAGGCAAAATGTATAAACTGTCTCAAGTATCCAATAGATTCCTCTTTAGGTGGTGGAGTCTGAAAAGGTAGCATAATTTTCCCTGACTGTCAAAAAAACTGGCAATGTGAACCTGTCCTCTGAGCTCCTATAAACTTTAATTTGTAAACAGGGAGCCTCCACTGTGGTGTAGCAGGTAATCGGCATCCCATATTTGTGCTGGTTTAAGTCCCTGCTTCTCCAGTTCTTTGTTAATGTGCCTGGGAAAGCAGCAGAAGATGACCCAAGTGCTTGGGCACTTGCACCCATCTGGGAGATCTGGATGAAGCTCCTGGTCCCCAGCTTCACACTGGACAGCTCTGGCCGTTATAGCCATTTGGAGATTGATGAACCAGAGGATGAAAGATCAATTTCTCTCTCTCTCTCTCTCTCTCTCTCTCTAACTCTGTCTTTGAAATAAATAGTTCTTTAAAAAAAATTGTAGGGGTCAGCGCTGTGGCGTAGTGGGTAAAGCCGCCGACTGCAGGGACGGCATCACATATGGGTGACAGTTCCAGTCCCGGCTGCTCCACTTCCGATCTGGGAAAGCAGTAGAAGACGGCCCAAATCCTTGGGCCCCTGCACCCATGTGGGATACCTGGAAGAAGCTCCTGGCTTCTGGCTTTGGACTGGCTCAGCTCCGGCCATTGTGGCTGATTTGGAAGTGAACCAGCTCATGGAAGATCTCTCTCTTTCTCTGCCTCTCCTTCTCTCTCTGTGTGCAAACCTCACTTTCAAATAAATAAATAAATCTTCAAAAAATTGAAAACAATTTCATGGATTTTTGTCAGTTGTTTTCACTTTTCCTTATAGGTGGAGGAGGGTTAGTATAATCAGTTGAAGTTGCGGACATGGAAGCTTCTGTTTTGCCATTTAAGATATTTATATAGTGACAAGTATTAATAGCTGAGGGTAATAGATTTCTTTTCTTTTCTTTTCTAAAGATTAATTTATTTACTTGAAAAGCAGAGTTATACAGAGAGAAGGAGAGGCAAAGAGAGAGGTCTTCCATCCACTGGTTCACTCCCCAGATGGCCATAACTGCCAGGACTGTGCTGATCTGAAGGCAGGAGCCAGGAGCTTCTTCTGGGTCTCCCACTCTGGTGCAGGGACCCAAGGGCTTGGTCCATCTTCTACTGCTTTCCCAGACCATAGCAGAGAGCTGGATCAGAAGTGGAGCAGCTGAGACTCGAACCGGCGCCCATATGGGATGCCGGCACAGCAGGTGGCGACTTTACCCGTTACGCCACAGCGCCAGCCTCTAATGGATTTCATATTAAATTCTAACCTAGCCAGTAGAGGTAAAGGAAAGGGAAGTTTAGGACTCCTGAGAGAATCCTAAACTATTTGTTGCAAGCCTTCCTATGCTGAGCATGGTTCTTAGATGCCAGTTGTATAGAGAAGAAAGAGTTGACAATATAAAAGACAGTACATCTTATGCTATTCATTTGTGCAGTAGATTAAGTTATACCTCTAATGTCTGGAACAACAAAGATGAATCAATCCAAATGTAATTAGTAATAATCTCTTGTGAACCTCCACCTTCATTTTATGCTGAGATATTATTTGATTTTACTACAAGTATATTTTTAATTGAAGATTCATTTTATTTATTTGCAAGACAGAGAGAGGAAAGATGGAGAGAAAGGGATATTCCATCTGCTCATTCACTTCTTATATGGCCACAATGGCTGCAGCTAGGCCAGGTTGAAGCCAGGAGCTTAGAAATCTGTATCTTCTACATGGGTGCCATTTGCCTTAGTCAAAAGCACTTGAGTCATCATTCACTGGTTTCCCAGGTGCGTTAGCAGGGAGTTGGGTCTGAATTGGAGCAGCTGGGAATTTTTTTTTTAATTTTTCTTTTTGACAGGCAGAGTGGACAGTGAGAGAGAGAGAGACAGAGAGAAAGGTCTTCCTTTGCCATTGGTTCACCCTCCATGGCCGTCACGGCTGGCGCGCTACAGCCAGCACACCGCGCTGATCCGATGGCAGGAGTCAGGTATTTCTCCTGGTCTCCCATGGGGTGCAGGGCCCAAGCACTTGGGCCATCCTCCACTGCACTCCCTGGCCACAGCAGAGAGCTGGCCTGGAAGAGGGGCAACCGGGACAGAATCTGGCGCCCCGACCGGGACTAGAACCCGGTGTGCCGGCGCTGCAAGGTGGAGGATTAGCCTAGTGAGCCGCGGTGCCAGCCCGCAGCTGGGAATTTTAATGACCTTCTTATTAGGATGTCAGCATCATAGGCAGTAGCTTAATGCACTGCGTCACAAGACTAGCTCCTACCTTTTAATTTCTAATCCACATTTGTAATTTCCATTTTTCCTTTGGGGATTTTTTTTTTAAACTTTTATTTAATGCATATAAATTTCCAAAGTACGACTTATGGATTACAATGGCTTCCCCCCCATACCGTCCCTCCCACCCACAACCCTCCCCTTTCCCACTCCCTCTCCCCTTCCATTCACATCAAGATTCATTTTCGATTATCTTAATATACAGAAGATCAGCTTAGTATACATTAAGTATGGATTTCAACAGTTTGCTCCCACACAGAAACATAAAGTGAAAAATAATAGATGATTTTTTTAAATGATGATGAAATCAGAGCAGACCTATTGTCATGTTTAATCCCAGTGAGAGTCAAGTTGGGAATTGATAATTTCTTTTTTTCTTTTTTTTTTTTTTTTTTACAGAGGATCAGTTTAGTATGCATTAAGTAAGGATTTCAACAGTTTGCACCCCCATAGAAACACAAAGTGAAATATATTGTTTGAGTACTCGTTATAGCATTAAATCTCAATGTACAGCACATTAAGGATAGAGATCCTACATGAGGAGTAAGTGCACAGTGACTCCTGTTGTTGACTTTACCAATTGACACTCCTGTCTATGGCATCAGTAATCTCCCTATGCTCCAGTCATGAGTTTCCAAGGCTATGGAAGCCCTCTGAGTTCTCCGACTCTTATCTTGTTTAGACAAGGTCATAGTCAAAGTGGAGGTTCTCTCCTCCCTTCAGAGAAAGGTACCTCCTTCTTTGATGACCTGTTCTTTCCACTGGGATCTCACTCGCAGAGATCTTTTGCCAGAGTGTCTTGGCTTTCCATGCCTGAAATACTCTCATGAGCTTTTCAGCCAGCTCCGAATGCCTTTAGGGCTGATTCTGAGGCCAGAGTGCTATTTAGGACATCTGCCATTCTATGAGTCTGCTGAGTATCTCACTTCCCATGTTGGATCACTCTCCCCTTTATTTACTCCATCAGTTAGCATTAGCAGGTACTAGACTTGTCTATGTGCTCCCTTTGACTCCCAGTCCCTCCACCATGACCAACTGTGAACTGAAACTGATCACCTGGAACAGTGAGATGGCATTGGTACATGCCACCTCGATGGGATTGAATTGGAATCCCCTGGTATGCTTCCAACTCCACCACTTGGGGCAAGTCAGCCTGAGCATGTCCCAAATTATACATCTCTTCCCTCTCCCATTCCCACCACCATGTTCAACAGGGATGATGCACAGTTATTTTTAAGTGTTGAAAATTAACTGAAATGTGATCCCTTTGGGGATTTTGCAACGTTTCTGTTAGAGTGCCTGAGAGTGAATTCAGGGAAATTGATAGAATTAATCATGTGCCAAAAAAGCACCTTTATGCATGAATTTCTTTCATATCATTTTTGTTCATATTTCACATGCAGCCATATAAAATATAGCAACATACATTTAGAAGTAGCAAATTTGTGCATTCAGTTGGCCCAAATAGCATCACCAAGTTTACATTCCCTTCCCTTTCCTGCCGTGAACCTCAATCACAGGTCCTCTGTTGATTCAGGGATCCTCCTTGCCCCATGAAACCGGATATTTTGATGATTTGAGCATCTGAAACTTCCTCTGCTTACTACCTCCCCACTATACATACACACACAGGCACAGACACACAACCCCATAAAATCTCCAATCTCTCTCTATTCAGACATTTGCAAACATACTCTATTTAGTCTATTTCACTATTGGTCCTACTTGGAGACAGTAATAACTTTAAGCCTTTCTCTCTGTCTCTGTCTCTGTCTCTCTCTCTTTTTCTCTCACTCTCCCTCTCTCCCCTGCTCCCTTTCTCCCTTCCTTCCTTCCTACCTTCCTTCTTTTCTCCTACTCTGTTTCCCTCTCCTTCCTCTAAAATTTAGAAAGACAAAGTAATTAACATGTTTCCTGTAATATTGGTTAATTTTAATTTAGATGTATTGTTCTCAAACATTTGTTTGTAATTATATGTCTTGATGCCGATTCAAAAAATTGCTTTGAATGATTATTTTCTTAATCATAAATATGAAAAATGATTTAAGGTAGACAATACAGCAATAAATCATCATAGATTTCTTGTAAAAGTCTAAGACTGTGAAAAACTTCTATCATCCTTATATATGAATTTTAGAATGAAAAACAAATTATCAAACAATCCTAAATCTCAATTTTCTCAGATATAAATTTGAAATGTTTCCTATTTCCTAAAACGATTGTAAAATATACATCTATATATGAATGAATGAATGAATGGATGGAGAATTAAGAAGTAAGCTGCTCTGTGACTGCACAATATGGCATGGGGTGTAGTTGAGTCTCTGTGAAATTACTGTTTTTGGGTCAGAAACATAGAACTCCTTGCTGGCCTGGGGTGAGACACTGCAGAGGATTCCTTGTTCACACTGGGGAACACACAGACCCTTTGTGCAGTTTGAGCACAGCATGGATGGGGTTGTACCCACTGTGTGCTAATACAGGGAACTGATTACCTTGGAAGAGAGGAGGTAAGGTTGTGATTATGCCGACAGATGTGATCATACATTTTCCCCTGCTGACAATAGAGAATAGTTACCATGCCCATATTGAGTGTCACCCTAGATTCTCCCCCCAACCTGGAATCCCTGGCCCCACACAGCACACATTTCTGGGTATTCACTGAAAGAGCAGACACTCTATTAAACCATGGAGGAATCATTCAAAAATAAAATCCCATCAGAGAAGAAAAACAAAAAATGTTTCCACAAATGCCTCAAAATAAACATTGCCATTCAAGAAATAAGAAAGACAACATGACTCCCATAAAGGAACACAGCACTTCAATATTGGAATGTGAAGGTGAAGAGATTGATGAAACTCCTGAAAAGGAATTCAAAAGATCAATCATAGGATTACTCAGAAGCAATGAAAAGCAAATAAATGCATAAAAGAAATCCATACATGACATGGAAGAAAAGTTTTCCCCTGATATTGAGATTTGGAAGAGCAATCAATCTGAAATATTAGAAATGAAAAAGTCAATATGTCAAATAAAAAATACAGTGCAAAGCCTTAGCAATATATTTGGTGAAACAGAAGAATATCCAAAAAGTAGACAAATCTTTGACAGAATCTCAGACCACTCCACTCCCAAAAACACAAAATTAGAAAAACAACATCAGATTTATGGATATAATCAAATGACCCAACACACAGGATTTAAGAGTTACTGAAGGTGTTGAAATAGAGAATGGATTAGAAGTCATATTCAATGAGATAATTACAAAATCTTTCAAATTTGAAGAAAAGGGTATCCCAGTACAGAAAGCACATAGAAAGCCTGAAATGACCAGAAAAATCTTCAGCATGACTCATTGTAGTCAAAGTTTGAACAGTAAAATATAAAGAAACAAGTCTAAAATGTGCATGCGAGAAATGCCAGATTACTTGCAGATTTCCAGATAGACTGATGGCTGTCTTCTCGTCAGAAACCTTATAGGCTAGGAGAGAATGGAGAGACATAGTCCAAGCATTAAAAGAAAACAACTGTCAATCTAAAATACTCTGACCTGTAAAGCTCTTGTTTTTGAACAGTGGTAAATAAAGATCTTCCATATCAAATAGAAATTGAAAGAATTTGTCACCACTCATCTGGCCTTGCAAATGATGCTTAAGGATGCATTACACATAGAAACACAGAAAGAAAGTCAAAATTAAGAAAGAATGTCAAGGCAGAAAATCTATTAAAATACAAAGGAAACCCAAAGCAAACCAATGGAATATTGATACAAAAATGATAAGGCCAAATCATTATTTATCAAGAGTAACATTGGATTAACTGGCCTAACTTCTTCAATTAAAGCTACAGACTGGCTGAATGGATTAAAAAACAAGACCCATCTCTCTTTTTTTTTTAACTTTTATTTAATGAATATAAATTTCCAAAGTACAGCTTATGGATTACAATGGCTCCCCCCCCTATAACTTCCCTCCCACCCGCAACCCTCCCCTTTCCCTCTCCCTCCCCTCTTCCATTCACATCAAGATTAGTTTTCAATTCTCTTTATACACAAAAGATCAATTTAGCATATATTAAGTAAAGATTTCAACAGTTTGCACCCACATAGAAACACAAAGTGAAGAAAACTGTTTGAGTACTAGTTATAGCATTAAATCTCAATGTACAGCACATTAAGGACAGAGATCCTACATGAGGAATAAGTGCATAGTGACTCCTGTTGTTGACTTAACAAATTGACACTCTTGTTTATGGCCTCAGTAATCACCCTAGGCTCTTGTCATGAGTTGCCAAGGCTATGGAAGCCTTTTGAGTTCACCAACTCTGATCATATTTAGACAAGGTCATAGTCAAAGTGGAAGTTCTCTCCTCCCTTCAGAGAAAGGTACCTCCTTCTTTGATGACCTGTTCTTTCCACTGGGATCTTACTCGCAGAGATCTTTCATTTAGGTGTTTGTTTTTTTGTTTTTGTTTTTTTTTTTTTTGCCAGAGTGTTTTGGCTTTTCATGCCTGAAATACTCTCATGGGCTTTTCAGCCAGATCCGCATGCCTTACGGGCTGATTCTGAGGCCAGAGTACTGTTTAGGACATCTGCCATTCTGTGGGTCTGCTGTGTATCTCGCTTCCCATGTTGGGTCGTTCTCTCCCTTTTTGATTCTATCAGCTAGTATTTGCAAACACTATTCTTGTTTATGTGCTCCCTTTAAGACCCATCTCTTTGCATACTAAGAGAAATAAACATTACTAATAAGGATACATGCAGACTGAAAGTAAGATGATATAATAAATATTCCATGCAAACAGAGAGTGATCCTAATATCAGCAAAATAGACTTTAACACAAAAAAACTGTTAAACAGAAAAAGAAGAGCATTATTTAATGATTAAGGTATCATTTCAACAAGATATGACTATGGTAAATGTATATGTGTCCAATGCCAGGACATCTGGTTTTTTAAAACATATGTTAATGTATCTAAAGTGAGACATAGGCCGGCGCTGTGGCTCAATAGGCTAACCCTCTGCCTGTGGCACTGGCACACGGGGTTCTAGTCCTGGTGGGGGTGCCAGATCTGTCCCATTTGCTCCTCTTCCAGTCCAGCTCTCTGCTGTGACCCAGGAGTGCAGTGGAGGATGGCCCAAGTCCTTGGGCCCTGCACCTGTGTGGGAGACGAGGAGAAGCACCTGGCTCCTGGCTTCAGATCAGCGTGGTACACTGGCTGCAGTGCACCGGCCACAGCGACCATTGGAGGGTGAACCAATAGCAAAGGAAGACCTTCCTCTCTGTCTCTCTCTCTCTCTCACTATCCACTCTGCTTGTCAAAAAAAAAAAAAAAAAAAAAAAAAAAAAAGTGAAACAAACTCTAATACAATAGTAATGGGGGACTTCACTATGTCTTTTTTTTTTAAAGATTTATTTATTTATTTATTTGAAAGTCATAGTTACACAGAGAGAAGGGGAGGCAGAGCAAGGAGAGAGAGAGATCTTCCATCCACTGGTTCACTCCCCAATTGGCTGCAATGGCCGAAGCTCTGCCGATCTGAAGCCAGGAGGCAGGAGCTTCTTTCAGGTCTTCCACATGGGTGCAGGGTCCCAAGGACTTGGACCATCTTCTGCTGGTTTCTCAGGCCACAGTATAGAGCTGGATCAGAAGTAGAGCAGCTGGGACTAGAACTGGTGTCCATATGGGATGCCAGCAATGCAGGTGGAGGCTTTACCTGCCACGCCACAGTGCTAGTCCCCACCATGTCTTTTTCATCAATAGAGATCAACAAGACAGAAAATCAACAAAGAAACAACAGAGCTAATCTACACTATGGACCAAATGGACCTAATTGGTATCTACAGAACAATTCATCCCACATTTGCAGAATACACATTCTATTCATCAGTGCATAGAATTTTCTCTAAGATACATCATAATCTAGGCCATAAAGCATATCTCAGCACATCCAAAATAATTGAAATCACACCATCTATCTTTTCTGACCACAGTGGAACGAAACTGGAAATTAACAGTTTAAGAAACTCTAGAAAATAAACAAATCCATGGGCTCTGAACAACATGCTCCTGAATGAGCAGTGGATCATAGAAGAAATCAAAAGAGAAATAAAAAACTGCTGGGAACAAATGAAGATTACAATATGATGTATCACATCTTATAGGATATAGCAAAATCAGTTTATGAAGGATGTGTATAGCCAGTAGTGCCTACATCTATAAATTGAAATGCATAAAACAAATGAGCTATCAATGAATCTTAAGGATTCATAAAATCAATGAACCAAACCAAAGATTAGTAGGAGGAAGGAAGTAATGAAAATTAGAGAAGAAATAAATAAAATTGAAAACAAATACAAAAGTCAGTGAAATGAAGAGTTGGCTTTTTTGCAAAAATAAACAAAATTGATTCACCAATGACTCAATTACAAAAAGAGGGAAAGACCCTAATTAATAAAATCAGAGAAGAAAAAAGGATATTTAACAATAGATGCCAATAGAAAAAAAGAATCATCGAGAATTACTACCAACAGCTATATGCCAACAAATTGGAAAATCTAGAAGATATAAATAGTAGATTCCTGGACATATACAATCTACCAAAATTGAGACTTGAAGACACAAAAAACTTACACAGGTCAATAACCAAGATGGAAAAAGTCGGTAATAAAGACCCTCCCAACACAGAAAAGTCCAGGACCAGTAGGCTTTATTGCTGAATTCTACCAGACATTTAAAGAATAACTAATTCCAATTCTTCTTAAGCTATTCAAAAACACCTTTAAATGGAGGGAATATCTCAAATGCCTATGAAGTCAGCATCCCCTCAATTCCAAAAGCAGAAAAAGATACAAGAAAGGGAATTATAGACCAATATCACTGATGATGACAGATGTAAATGTCCTCATTAATCTAATCAAATCCAACAACATATCAGAAAGATCATTCACCTGGACCAAGTAGGATTTATCCCAGGTATGCAGGGATGATTCAACATACAAAAATCAATAAATGTGATACATCACATTAACAAACTGAAGAATGAAACTTATATGATTATCTCAATAGATGCAGAGAAAACATTTGATAAAATACAACATCCTTTCATGATAAAAACCTTAAACTAATTGGGTATAGATGGAACATCCATCAACATAATGAGGCAATTTGTGACAAACCCATAGCCAACATCATACTGAAAGGAGGAAAAATTAGTAGCATTTCCACCAAGATCTGGAACCAGACAAAGATGCCCATTTTCACCATTTCTATTCAGTGTAATCCTGGAAGACTACATTGAGTCATTAGTCAAGAAAAAGAAATCAAAGACTATAAATTAGAAAGAAGAAAGTCTAATTATCCATGTTTCCAGATGACATGATTCTTAGGGGAACCAAAAGACTCCACTAAGAGACTGTTGAAACTCACAAAAGAATTTGGTAAAATTGCAGGATATAAAATTAATACACAAAAATCAATAGTCTTTGTATACACAGACAATGTCATGGCTGAGAAAGAACTTGTAAGATCAGTCTCATTCACAATCACTACAAGAAATTTAAATCCTTGGAATAACTTTAACCAAGGAAGTCAATAATATCTGCGGTGGAAATTACAAAATTTTAGAGAAAGAAATAGAAAAATACACAAAAAGGTAGAAAAATTTTCATTCTTCTCAGATCAAGACAAAGTGATGCTAAAATTCATACGGAAACAAAAGAGACCCTGAATAGCTAAAGCAATTTTAAATAACAAAAAAACAAAGCTGGAGGCATCACAATTCGAGATTTTGAGAAATACTATAAGGCAGCTCTGATCAAAACATTTTGGTCCTGGACACAAATAGAATAGAAGCTCCAGAAATCAATCCATGCATCTACAACCAACTAATTTTTGAAAAAAGAGCTAAGATCAAACCATGGAGAAAGGACAGTCAGTTCAAAAAATGGTGTTGGGGAAAATGGATCTATGTTAACAGAAATATAAAACAGGATCCCTACCTTATACCTGATACAAAAATCAACTCAAAATGGATCAAGGATCTAAATCTATGCCCTGACAACTTCAAGTTATATTTTGGAAACTCTGCAAGATATTGGCATAGGTTAAGACTCCTTGGAAAAGACCACAGAGGCACAGGCAATCAAAGCAAAAATAGACAAATGGAATTACGTCAAGCTAAGAAGTTTCTGCACTGCCAAGGAAATACTCAACAAAGTGAAGAGGGAACAAATAGAATGGGAGAAAATATCTGCAAACTATGCAACTTACAAAGGATTAAGATCCAGAATCTTTAAAGAGCTCAAGAAACTCAGCAACAAGAAAAGACAATACAACTAAGAAATGAGTAATGTACTTGAACAGGCATTTTTTAAAAGAGTAAATTCAAATGGCAAACAGACATGAAAAATGATCAGAATCTAGCCATCAGGAAAATGTAAATTAAATCTACAATGAGGTTCACCGCACGCCATTTAGAATGGCTCTCATATAGAAATCAACAAACAATAAGTGCGTGGGAAGTTGAGGGGAAAAGGAAACTTAATTTACTGTTGGTGTGAATATAAATGAGTACAGCCATTTTGGAAGACATTATGTATTATCTCAGAAGGCTGAAAAAAAAAATATATATATATAATATGTACCATTTGATCCAGCAATCCCATTCACTGAGATTTATCCAAAGGAAATGAAATCAACATATGAAAGAATTATCTGTACTTTCATGTTTATTGCAGCTCAATTTACAATAGCTAACATGAATCAACCCAGGTGTCTATCAACTGATGACTGGATAAGAAATTACGGTATAGGCCAGCACCGTGGCTCAATAGCCTAATCCTCTGCCTGCGGAATTGGCACGCCCAGTTCTAGTCCCGGTCAGGGCACCAGATTCTGTCCCAGTTGCTCCTCTTCCAGTCCAGCTCTCTGCTGTGGCCTGGAGTGCAGTGGAGGATGGCCCAAGTCCTTGAGCCCTGCACCCGCACGGGAGATGAGGAAAAGCACCTGGCTCCTGGCTTTGGATTGGCACGGTCCGCTGGCCGCAGTGCACCAGCCACAGCTGCCATTGGAGGGTGAACCAACAGAAAAGGAAGACCTTTCTCTCTGTCTCTCTCTCTCACTGTCCACTCTGCCTGTCAAAAAAAAATATGGTATAAAAATAGTATTTAATACTACTCAGCTGTAAAAGAATGAAATCCTGTCTTTGCAACTAAATGGATGCAATTAGAAAACATTACTCTTGGGGCTGGTGCGGTGACACCAGCATCCCATATGGGTGCTGGGTTCTAGTCCTGGTTGCTCCTCTTCCAGTCCAGCTCTCTGCTGTGGCCCAGGAGAGCAGTGGAGGATGGCCCAGGTGCTTGGGCTCCTGCACCTGCATGGGAGACCAGGAGGAAGCACCTGGCTCCTGCCTTCGAATCGTCACAGCATGCCGGCCATAGCGGCCATTTGTGGGGTGAACCAACGGAAGGAAGACCTTTCTATCTCGCCTCTCTCTCTCTCTCACTATCTATATCTCTATCTGTCAAATAAAAATAAAAAGAAAACATTACTCTTAGTGAAATAAACAAGTACTCAAAAGGTACATATTATATGTTCTCCCTGATATGTGGTGATTAAATATAGTACCAAAACTGTAATGTAAATGAGTGAAATTGACATTTTGAGATTCAATGTTTGTTTAAAATCTTTATCTCTACCATTGAGGAACAGTGTGTTTTTTCTTCTTACTATTTGTTAAGTTATTTACTTAGTGTAGAGTTAATCTTATGAGTATAAATAAACTGAAAGTAGATCATTATAAAAATTAAAATATAGGAAAATAAGGAGGTGGGACCATGGACAGGAAGGAGGGTAGTGTGGGAAGTATTATAATGCTCATAAATCTATATTCATGAAATATATGAAATTTGTTGCCCCAAAAATCTAAAACAATAAAATAAAAAAGTAGTAAAACTTAAAAATAAGTACTTCAGTCTAAGATATTCTGTTAATAGCAATGCAAGACAGATTGACACACTGGATTTCCAATAGGCTTATGCAGTAAAATGAGAGTCAAATCATTTGTCCACCTATAGTGGGATACAAGGGTACCTGACACTTTAAAATGCAGGGTATACAAGTGATACGTGATGCTATGAGGCTAATTGACTTCCAAATCCTAAAATATCTATTTTGACATACTGTTTGTAGTTTTACAGCCTTCAATATATTTCAGGAATTTTAAGTAAACATCCTGTCTCAACATATTAATGAAAAAAATGCAGTAAAATCAATTGAATTAGCCATTATGTTGTTATTCATATTTTTCATCACATGCATTAAATTTTAAAAATACATTTAAATGTTTCCTTCTAGTTAATTTTTATAAATGCTTCTATTCTCAATGATTATAGACATGCTAGCAACAATGAGTTTTAAAATCAGTATAATATACAGAAATGTAAAGTAGGTTCTCATAAGCCAGATATTTAGATGCACCTTATTCTAAACAAATTATAACTCCTGGAGGGTTCACTTTATTAATTCTGAAAGATTCCACATAATTGCCACTTAAGTACATGTGTTTCCAAAATTCAGCCAATATAATATTAGGCATTATATTTTTGGTCCATATAAGTGAATGTTTCTGCCAACTGATTTCAATCAACTGCAATTTTTTTTTTGAAATTTTTCCTCTAGTGTGAGTTTAAATACCTTTGCTCAGTCATCTCCATTAAATTCCCATATCCATTAGAACATGAGGTTGATATTGAAACCATCTATTTTATCACCATAATCACTTATATTTGCATGGGATTTTTTATGTTTGAAACACATGTCAAATCTCTGAAATTTTCACATTATACCTTAGGGCAAGATTTCAATAATTTTAATAATCAGTCACCTAGTCTTGAAATGACAGAAAAAATAGAGTGTCAATGAATACTTTGAAATAGGAATGGCATAGAAACAAAAGGTAATTATAATGGATCTTTCCTTAACTCAGAATAATGACCCTATATTTAGATTGATCTGACTGCTCTAGAAGTTGTAGAGAACTAAAATAGTAATTTATAGATTGAAATTGATCAGCAGAAGCATTTTCAGCAGAGTACTGAGAAAGTTCATGGAAAATGAAAAAAGAATAAGTTTATTTTGGCACAGAGTGTTGAAATTCATGTAAACTTTTTTCATAATATGGATTTCATGAACTTTTTGAAGATTATTTGCATGCATATATTTCAAATATTTTGCCTGAAATTAAATCTATATTTTAATACCTTTCCGTGAACTTTTTCTGGTTCTGTCATATTCTGAAAAATCATTCCTTTAATGTATCAAATGCACTCTGAGACTTCTGTGACTTTCATTTTTAACCCATCTTTATTGTTTGTTTCATTTTTTTAAAGATTTATTTATTTATTTGAAAGTCATACTTACACAGAGAGAGGAGAGGCAGAGAGTGAGAGAGGTCTTCCATCCAATGATTCATTCCCCAACTGGCCGCAATGGCCAGAGCTTCACCAATCTGAAGCCAGGAGCCAGGAGCTTCTTTGTGTCTCCCATGACAGTGCAGGGGCCCAAGGACTTGGATCATCTTCTACTGCTTTCCCAGGCCATAAGAGAGAGCTGGATCAAAAGAGGAGCAGCTGGGACTAGAAATGGCACCCATATGGGATGCCGGTGCTTTAGGCCAGGGCTTTAACACTGCACCACAGCACCACCCCTATTTGTTTCATTTTTTAACCTATTCCACAGCAAGTGTTAAGGCATGTGAAGATTGTTATTTTAGTTCTGATTTTCAAATTATGGAGTAAGCTGAAATATAAACAACAGAAGATTTGCTAAATAGATTATAAAATTCTAGTTCGTACATAATAGAAAATATAAAGCCCTTAGAAAAGAACAATTTTTCTTTACTTTTAGAACAAGTAATCCAAACATGATCCATGGTGTACAAAAAGATTCCAGTTAACACTAATGACTTATCCATGATTTTTATAAAAAGAGTTAAAAATTAAAACAAATGATGATATTTAATATATAAATATATTCTATAAACTATATTTAACTTCACCAGAGTATTTTGGGGATGATGTAATACTTTTTGAGAAGGAGCATTCAAAAGTAATTTTTTCTCTGGTAAACTTGTTTCAAGATACCTAAGACCTTCTTCTCAGATCTGGAAAAAATGGTGCTGAAATTTATATGGAGACACAGGAGACCTCGAATAGCTAAAGCAATCTTGTACAACAAAAACAAAGCTGGAGGCATCACAACACTTGATTTCAGGACATACTACAGGGCAGTTGTAATCAAAACAGCATGGTACTGGTACAGAAACAGATGGATAGGCCAATGGAACAGAATAGAAACACCAGAAATCAATTCAGACATCTACAGCCAACTCATATTTGATCAAGGATCCAAAACCAATCCCTGGAGTAAGGACAGTCTATTCAATAAATGGTGCTGGGAAAATTGGATTTCCACCTGCAGAATCATGAAGCAAGACCCCTACCTTTCACCTTACACAAAAATCCACTCAACATGGATTAAAGACTTAAATCTACAACCTGACACCATCAAATTATTAGAGAGCATTGGAAAAACCCTGCAAGATATAGTTACTGGCAATGACTTCTTGGAAAACACCCCAGAAGCACAGGCAGTCAAAGCCAAAATTAACATTTGGGATTGCATCAAATTGAGAAGTTTCTGTACTGCAAAAGAAACAGTCAGGAAAGTGAAGAGGCAACCGACAGAATGGGAAAATATATTTGCAAACTATGCAACTGATAAAGGGTTGATAACCAGAATCTACAAAGAAATCAAGAAACTCCACAAGATCAAAACAAACAAGGACCTCAATAGACATTTTTCAAAAGAGGAAATCCAAATGGCCAACAGGCACATGAAAAAATGTTCAAGGTCACTAGCAATCAGGGAAATGCAAATCAAAACCACAATGAGGTTTCACCTCACCCCGGTTAGAATGGCTCACATGCAGAAATCTACCAACAATAGATGCTGGAGAGGATGTGGGGAAGAAGGGACACTAACCCACTGTTGGTGGGAATGCAAACTGGTTAAGCCACTATGGAAGTCAGTCTGGAGATTCCTCAGAAACCTGAATATAACCCTACCACACAACCCAGCCATCCCACTCCTTGGAATTTACCCAAAGGAATTTAAATTGGCAAACAAACAAGCTGTCTGCACATTAATGTATATTGCAGCTCAATTCACAATAGCTAAGACCTGGAACCAACCCAAATGCCCATCAACAGTAGACTGGATAAAGAAATTATGGGACATGTACTCTATTGAATACTATACAGCAGTCAAAAACAACAAAACCCAGTCATTTGCAACAAGATGGAGGAATCTGAAAAACATCATGCTGAGTGAAATAAGCCAGTCCCAGAGGGACAAATATCATCTATTCCTGATTGGCGACAACTAACTGAGCACCAAAGGGGAAACTTGTTGAAGTGAAATGGACACTATGAGAAACAGTGACTTGATCAGCTCTTGTCCTGACGGTTGATGTACAATGTAATACTTTATTCATTTTAGTATTTTTTTTTTGTTCTAGTACCATTGGTTGAACTCTGTAATTAACACACAATTATTCTTAGGTGTTTAAATTTTAACTGAAAAGTGATCCCTGTTAGGAATTTGGAAAACATCATGTTGAGTGAAATAAGCCAATCCCAAAGGGACAAATACCACTTGTTCTCCTTGATAGGTGACAACTAACTGAGCACCAAAAAGGAAACCTGTTAAAGTGAAATGAACACTATGAGAAACGGTGACTTGATCAGCCCTCACCCTGACTGTTGATGAGCAGCTTAATGTGTTATCCCTCTTAGTATTTTTTTTGTTTGTTCTACTTAATGCTTTTGGTTGAATACTGTAATCAATACACAATTCTTCTTAAGTGCTGAAACTTAAATGAAAAGTGATCACTGTTAAATGTAAGAGTGGGAATAAGAGAGGGAAGAGATGTGCAATTCGGGACATGCTCAAGCTGACTTACCTCAAACGGTAGAGTTAGAAATATACCAGGGGATTCGAATTCAATCCCATCGAGGTGGCATGTACCAATGCCATCTCACTAGTCCCAGTGATCAATTTCTGTTCACAATTGATCATAATGATAGGACTAAGAACCAAAGGGATCACATAAACAAGAATAGTGTCTGCAAATACTAGCTGATAGAATCAAAAAGGGAGAGAATGGTCCAACATGGGAAGTGAGATACACAGCAGACCCATAGAATGGCAAATGTCCTAACAGCACTCTGGCCTCAGAATCAGCCCTTAAGGCATGCGGATCTGGCAGAAAAGCTCATGAGAGTATTTCAGGCATGGAAAGCCAAGACACTCTGGGGAAAAAAAAAAAAAAAAAAAAACCTAAATGAAAGATCTCCGCAAGTGAGATCCCAGTGGAAAGAACGGGTCATCAAAGAAGGAGGTACGTTTCTCTGAAGGGAGGAGAGAACTTCCACTTTGACCATGGCTTTGTCTAAAAATTATCAGAGTCAGTGAACTCAGGGGGCTTCCATAGCCTTGGCAGCTCATAACAAGAGCCTAGGGTGATTACTGAGGCCATAAACATGAGTGTCAATTTGTTAAGTCAACAACAGGAGTCACTGTGCACTTACTCCTCATGTAGGATCTTTGTCCTTAATGTGTTGTACTAGGTGAATTAATGCTATCACTAGTACTCAAACAGTATTTTTCACTTTATGTTTCTGTGTGGGAGCAAACTGTTGAAATCTTTACTTAATGTATGCTAAACTGATCTTCTATATATAAAGAGAATAGAAAATGAATCTTGATGTGAATGGAAGGGGAGAGGGAGTGGGAAAGGGGAGGGTTGCGGGTTGGAGGGACGTTATGGGGGGGAAAGCCATTGTAATCCATATTCTGTACTTTGGAAATTTATATTCATTAAATAAAGTTAAAAAAAGAAATGGTTAACATGATACATTAAAATATATTTGCAATAAGAGTAGAATTATACTCCTAGAGCAAATAACTAGAACCCTTTGACATTATGATGGCTTAATTTTACCAGCTCTATAACTATGTCTAATACATGGAATAGATGTTCCTCAAACTCTTCAATGCGTTGTAGGCAAAAGCTACTTTTTTGTGACTTAGACATTCTAAAGCTATTTGGATAATAATAGAAACTTTTGAATACGAGTCCAGATGAAGCTTTTGAGAGGCTAGGGAAATATTTTTTTTTTAACTTTTATTTAATGAATATAAATTTCCGAAGTACAGAATATGGATTACAATGGCTTCCCCCCCATAACATCCCTCCAACCCGCAACCCTCCCCTTATCCACTGGAAATATTACTCTAAATTTGAATTACCCACAGTCTCACATAAGGTCAATGAAGTCATCCTTTAGAAAAACAGTCTGAGCAGACAGCACTGTGGCGCAACTACTTAACACCCTGCCTGAAGCACCAGCATCCCATATGGGTGCTGGTTCTAGTCCTAGCTGCTCCTCTTCCAATCCAGCTCTTAGTCTTCTACTCACAAAATATTTTAGGCCAAAAATTAACCATGATATTTCCTTTGAGAGTGACAATATTATGATAGTCAGAATGAAGGAAGTGACATTTGGAGATGTTTTGTCACACAACTAAGTCAGTTTCTCCAACTTGTTATCCCTATAGTAATGTAGTGTAGTGTTTTCTCTTTGACAAGTAAATCTATAAAAAGATAGTAAAAATCAGGATAGGGTGAAAAATTTGATTAATTTTCCTCAGCTATTACAACATAAATCCTAAGGAATTTATCTTATTTATTTATTCACAGCTACTTCAATACTTTCTTATCAACTTTTATCTAATAAATATAAATTTCCAAAGTACAGCTTTTGGATGATAGCGGCTTTTCCCCCCATAACCTCCCTCCTACCCGCAACCATCCAATCTCCTACTCCCTCTCCCATCCCATTCACATCAAGATTCATTTTCAATTATCTTTATATACAGAAGATCAATTTAGTATATATTAAGTAAAGATTTCAACAGTTTGCACCCATACAGAAACACAAACTGTAAAGTACTGTTTGAGTACTAGTTATAGCATTAATTCACCTAGTACAACACATTAAGGACAAAGAAACTACATGGGGAGTAATTGCACAGTGACTCCTACTGTTGACTTAACAATTGACACTCTTGTTTATGGCATCAGTAATCATCCGAGGCTCTTGTCATGAGTTGCCAAGGCTATGGAAGCCTTTTGAGTTCGCAGACTCTGATCTTATTTAGACACGGTCATAGTCAAAGTGGAAGTTCTCTCCTCCCTTCAGAGAATGGTACCTTCCTCTTTGATGGCCCATTCTTTCCACTGGGATCACACTCACAGAGATCTTTCATTTAGGTCATTTTTCAGGCCACAGTTTCTTGGTTTTCCGTGCCTGAAATACTCTCATTGGCTTTTTAGCCAGATCTGAATGCGTTAAGGGCTAATTCTGAGGCCAGAGTTCTGTGTAGGACATCTGCCATTCTATGAGACTGCTGTGTATTCCACTTCCCATGTTGGATCATTCTATCAGTATTAGCAGACACTAGTCTTGTTTTTGTGATCCCTTTGACACTTAATCCTATTTTTATGATCAATTATGAACTGAAACTGATCACTTTGATTAGTAAGATGGCATTGGTACATGCCACCTTGATGGGATTGAATTTGAATCCCCTGGCATGTGACTAGCTCTACCATTAAGATTAAATCCGAGTACCATGTGCCAAACTGTATATCTTCTCCCTCTTATTCCCACTCTTATATTTAATAGGGATCACTTTTTCAGTTAATTTAAAATGCCCAAGAATAATTGTATATTAATTAAAGAGTTCAACCAATGGAATTAAGTAGAACAAAAAAAAATACTAAAAGGAATAAAGTAGTAAGTTGATCCTCAACAGTCAGGACAAGGGCTGTTCAAATCATTATTTCTCATGGTGTCCATTTCACTTCAACAGGTTTCCTTTCAGGTGTTCAGTTAGTTGTCACCAATCAGGAAGAGCATTATGATATTTGTCCTTTTGGGACTGGCTCATTTCAGTCAGCATGATGTTTTCCTGATTCCTCCATTTTGTTGCAAATGACTGGATTTCATTTTTTAGCTGTATAGTATTCTGTAGAGTACATATCCCATAATTTCTTTATCCAGTCTACTGTTGATGGGCATTTGTAGATTCTGGTTGTTAATCCTTTATTTGTCGCATAGTTCGCAAATATTTTTTCCCATTCTGTTGGTTACCCCTTCACTTTCCTGACTGTTTCTTTTGCAGAACAGAAACTTCTCAATTTTTATGTAATCCCAATTTTTAATTTATTTTTGACTGCCTGTGCCTCTGGGGTCTCTTCCAAGAAGTCTTTGCCTCTGCCTACATCTTGCAGGGTTTCTCTGATGTTCTCTAATGATTTGATGGTGTCGGGTCATAGATTTAGATCTTTAATCCATGTTGAATGGATTTTTGTGTAAGGTGTAAGGTAGGGGTTTTGCTTCATGCTTCTGCATGTGGAAATCCAGTTTTTCCAGCACCACTTGTTGAATGTCCTTGCTCCAGGAATTAGTTTTAGATCCTTGATCAAATATAAGTTGGCTGTAGATGTTTGGATTGATTTCTGATGTTTCTATTCTGTTCTATTGGTCTATCCATTTGTTCAATGCCTTTTTAACTTGTCCTTCAATCTACTGTTGCACTTGGCTCATGGGCTCTCTTAATATTATCTCAGTACAAATCCTTACATTTCTGGGGCCAACTCTGTGATGCCAACATCCCATATAGGTGCCAGTTCAATTCCCAGTTGCTCTGTGTCTGATTCAGCTCCCTGGTAAGGCACCTGGGGTATGAGGCTCCTGACTCCCAGTTTCGGCCTGGCCCTGCCCTGCCCATTTTGGCCATTTGGGGAGTGTAATTCTGCCTTTAAAATAAAATAAGTAAATCTTTAAAAAAATTGAAATCCTTACATTTTCAATCGGTTTGGTTGTTAAATACTCTTGCTGTGGAGTTCAAAATATGGGGCAATGCAGCAGGAAGCTAACTTTCATACTAAAGGCCAGGCTCTTGCTTTGGTAATGTGGGCTGAATATGTGATTCCAGTGGTCTGTGGGAATGCATGAGGGTCAGCATCAGGGGCAGTCTTTCCACTCTCACTTCTCTGGCTCACTGATATATTTTCTTGGTGAAAAGTTAGAAGAAAAAGATACTAAATACAAGATATTTCTTTGTATAAATATTTGGATGTGTGTCAGTTAGCCATCTTTTTAGTTAAATAAATAGAAATCTTACAAATGTAGAGAATAAGTTGCTCCCTATCCTACTCCCTTTTTGCTCATAACTGATCACATGTATTGTCTTTCATTTTATTTCATTTATTTGAAAGAGACAAATCTTCCAGCCACTGGTTCACTCCCCAAATGTCTACAACAGCCAGCACTGGGCTGGGACCAGAGCCAGGAGCTAGGTACTCAAACCAGGTCTCCTGTGTGGGTGGCAGGGATCCAAGTACTTGAGCCATCACCTGTTGCCTTCTAGGTTGCGCATTAGCAGGCTACTAGAGCAGGGAGCAGAGCTGGGCCTGGCCTCCAGGCACTCTGGAGGCAGGAGAGGACCACAACTGTACATCTGGGGTGTTCTTTCTTGGCTGTGGTCACACAGGGGCTTACTTTTCATTACTCTATATAACTTATAGTTATGTACTCATTTATGATTTACATGGTGTTACATGTATTTTGTATTTCACAACAACAGACATGAAGAAGGAAAGAGGAGCTGGCACTTAGCAAGGTAGTTAAGCCACTGGTTGGGATGCCCATATCATCCAGTAGCTTCATCATTAATGGATTTGGGCACTAAGACAGTTGGTGGGTAGGAGGGGCAGACAGCAAATTCCTTATTGACATAGCTTAGCCTCCATTCACTGGTCTGAAAAACACAAACATTTCAAAACTAAGCAATGATCTCAATAGCAAAACAATATGAAAATGTTTAAAGGAACTTAGAAATTAACTTTCACTGATGAAAAATCCATTTATCATAAATTTAATAAAAGAAATCCTTAAAATATGAAAGAACTTCATAAAGTTCATAGGAAAATAGAATTAAAAGATTAAAATATTAACTATTATATAAGTTGGCTGTAGATGTTTGGGTTGATTTCTGGTGTTTCAATTCTGTTCCATTGGTCTATCCATCTGTTTCTGTACCAGTACCATGCTGTTTTGATTACAACTGCCCTGTAGTATGTCCTGAAATCTGGTATTGTGATGCCTCCGGCTTTGTTTTTGTTGTACAAGATTGCTTTAGCTATTTGAGGTCTCTTGTGCCTCCATATAAATTTCAGCACCATTTTTTCCAGATCTGAGAAGAAGGTCTTCGGTATCTTGATTGGTATTGCATTGAATCTGTAAATTGCTTTTGGGAGAATGGGCATTTTGATGATATTGATTCTTCCAATCCATGAGCATGGAAGATTTTTCCATTTCTTGGTATCCTCTTCTATTTCTTTCTTTAAGGTTTTGTAATTTTCATCATAGAGATCTTTAACGTCTTTGGTTAAGTTTATTCCAAGGTATTTGATTGTTTTTGTAGCTATTGTGAATGGGATTGATCTTAGAAGTTCTTCCTCAGCCATGACATTGTCTGTGTATACAAAGGCTGTTGATTTTTGTGCATTGATTTTATACCCTGCTACTTTGCCAAACTCTTCTATGAGTTCCAATAGTCTCTTAGTAGAGTTCTTTGGGTCCCCTAAATAAAGAATCATGTCATCTGCAAAGAGGGATAGTTTGAGTTCTTCCTTCCCAATTTGTATCCCTTTAATTTCTTTTTCTTGCCTAATAGCTCTGGCTAGAACCTCCAGAACTATATTGAATAGCAGTGGTGAGAGTGGGCATCCCTGTCTGGTTCCAGATCTCAGTGGAAATGCTTCCAACTTTTCCCCATTCAATAGGATGTTGGCTGTGGGTTTTTCATAGATTGCTTTGATTGTATTGAGGAATGTTCCTTCCAAACCCAGTTTGCTTAGAGTTTTCATCATGAACGGGTGTTGTATTTTATCAAATGCTTTCTCGGCATCTATTGAGATAATCATATGGTTTTTCTTCTGCAGTCTGTTAATGTGGTGTATCACATTGATTGTCTTGCGCACATTAAACCATCCCTGCATACCAGGGATAAATCCCACTTGGTCTGGGTGGATGATCTTTCTGATGTGTTGTTGCATTCTATTGGCGAGAATTTTATTGAGGATTTTTGCATCTATGTTCATCAGGGATATTGGTCTGTAATTCTCTTTCAGTGCTGCATCTTTCTCTGGCTTAGGAATTAAGGTGCTGCTGGCTTCATAGAACGAATTTGGGAGGACTCCCTCTTCTTCGATTGTTCTGAATAGTTTGAGAAGAATTGGAGTTAGTTCTTCTTTAAACGTCTGGTAGAATTCAGCAGTGAATCCATCTGGTCCTGGGCTTTGATCAAGGATCTAAAACTAATTCCTGGAGCAAGGACAGTCTATTCAATAAATGGTGCTGGGAAAATTGGATTTCCACGTGCAGAAGCATGAAGCAAGACCCCTACCTTACACCTTACACAAAAATCCACTCAACATGGATTAAAGACCTAAATCTACGACCTGACACCATCAAGTTACTAGAGTACATTGGAGAAACCCTTCAAGATATTGGCACAGGCAAAGAATTTCTGGAAAAGACCCGGGAGGCACAGGCAGTCAAAGCCAAAATCAACTATTGGGATTGCATCAAATTGAGAAGTTTCTGTACTGCAAAAGAAACAGTCAGGAGAGTGAAAAGACAACCGACAGAATGGGAAAAAATATTTGCAAACTATGCAACAGATAAAGGGTTAATAACCAGAATCTACAAAGAGATCAAGAAACTCCACAAAAACAAAACCAGCAACCCACTTAAGAGATGGGCCAAGGACTTCAATAGACATTTTTCAAAAGAGGAAATCCAAATGGCCAACAGGCACATGAAAAAATGTTCAAGGTCATTAGCAATCAGGGAAATGCAAATCAAAACCACAATGAGGTTTCACCTCACCCCCGTTAGAATGGCTCACATTCAGAAATCTACCAACAACAGATGCTGGCGAGGATGTGGGGAAAAAGGGACACTAACCCACTGTTGGTGGGAATGCAAACTGGTCAAGCCACTATGGAAGTCAGTCTAGAGATTCCTCAGAAACCTGAAGATAACCCTACCATTCGACCCAGCCATCCCACTCCTTGGAATTTACCCAAAGGAATTTAAATTGGCAAACAAAAAAGAGGTCTGCACCCTAATGTTTATTGCAGCTCAATTCACAATAGCTAAGACCTGGAACCAACCTAAATGCCCATCAACGATAGACTGGATAAAGAAATTATGGGACATGTACTCTATTGAATACTATACAGCAGTCAAAAACAACAAAACCCAGTCATTTGCAACGAAATGGAGGAATCTGGAACACATCATGCTGAGTGAACTAGCCAGTCCCAAAGGGACAAATACCATATGTTCTCCCTGATCGGTGACGACTGACTGAACACCAAGAGGGAAACCTGTTGGAGTGAGGTGGACACTATGGGAAACGGTGGCTTGATCAGCATAGCCCTGACTGTTAATGAACAACTTAATACATTATCCCTCTTAGTAGTTTTTTTATCTGTTCTACTTAATATGACTGGTTTAGATCTGTAATTGATGCACAGTTATTCTTAAGTGTTGAAAATTAACTGAAATGTGATCCCTGTTGAACATGGTGGTGGGAATGGGAGAGGGAAGAGATGTATAATTTGGGACATGTTCAGGCTGACTTGCCCCAAGTGGTGGAGTTGGAAGCATACCAGGGGATTCCAATTCAATCCCATCGAGGTGGCATATACCAATGCCATCTCACTGTTCCAGGTGATCAGTTTCAGTTCACAGTTGGTCATGGTGGAGGGACTGGGAGTCAAAGGGAGCACATAGACAAGTCTAGTACCTGCTAATGCTAACTGATGGAGTAAATAAAGGGGAGAGTGATCCAACATGGGAAGTGAGATACTCAGCAGACTCATAGAATGGCAGATGTCCTAAATAGCACTCTGGCCTCAGAATCAGCCCTAAAGGCATTCGGAGCTGGCTGAAAAGCTCATGAGAGTATTTCAGGCATGGAAAGCCTAGACACTCTGGCAAAAGATCTCTGTGAGTGAGATCCCAGTGGAAAGAACAGGTCTTCAAAGAAGGAGGTACCTTTCTCTGAAGGGAGGAGAGAACCTCCACTTTGACTATGACCTTGTCTAAACAAGATAAGAGTCGGAGAACTCAGAGGGCTTCCATAGCCTTGGAAACTCATGACTGGAGCATAGGGAGATTACTGATGCCATAGACAGGAGTGTCAATTGGTAAAGTCAACAACAGGAGTCACTGTGCACTTACTCCTCATGTAGGACCTCTGTCCTTAATGTGCTGTACATTGAGATTTAATGCTATAACGAGTACTCAAACAATATATTTCACTTTGTGTTTCTATGGGGGTGCAAACTGTTGAAATCCTTACTTAATGCATACTAAACTGATCCTCTGTAAAAAAAAAAAAAAAAAAGAAAAAAAAGAAAAAGAAATTGTCAACTCCCAACTTGACTCTCACTGGGATTAAACATGACAATAGGTCTGCTCTGATTTCATCATCATTTAAAAAAAATCATCTATTATTTTTCACTTTATGTTTCTGTGTGGGAGCAAACTGTTGAAATCCATACTTGATGTATACTAAGCTGATCTTCTGTATATTAAGATAATCAAAAATGAATCTTGATGTGAATGGAAGGGGAGAGGGAGTGGGAAAGAGGAGGGTTGTGGGTGGGAAGGACGGTATGGGGGGGAAGCCATTGTAATCCATAAGTCGTACTTTGGAAATTTATATGCATTAAATAAAAGTTTAAAAAAAAATATTAACTATTTCTCAACATTAGCTTCATCAAGTTTAATACACCTTTTAAAGGCTTTTAATTTTATTTATATGAAAGGCAGAGAGATGTAGAGAGACAGAGATCGGAAAAGGAGCAGCTGGGACTTGAACCGGCGCCCATATGGGATGCTTATTCTTGAGGCCAGGGCATTAACCCGCTGCACCAGCCCCACATGTATTGTCTTTATTCATACTGTTTAAAGACAAGTAACAGCAGACCATCCTGGCCCAGGTTCAAATCCCTGCCTCAAGTCAGTGGACAGACATAGAAGAGTCAACTTACTTAATGTGCATCTGAAAAAGAGGCTTAGTAGTATGTTCCAAATGTACTGGAAACTCTGAAATGCACTCTGGCAGTCCATCAAACATGTCCCACCAAGCCCCATGTGTCCTCCACAATAATAACTAAGCAAAGGGAAAGATCCATTTTCTGCACTCCTTGGCAAGCATGCAATTTAAAGGGTATCTAACCTCAGCTTGGTCTTACCATGTGTCCTGAATCCTTCTGTTGTTTACCCCAAGCTCATGACAATCTATTATCATTTGTGCAGTCATTAAGCTCAATGACCAAGTATATAGCTTCCTGGGAAAGACAACCCATAGTCATTCTTTACACAAACTACAAATATTTCATGCATTTCACCAACAACCATACAATGTTGTATTGGTATGGAAAACCAGTCTTGAGGGAAGAGCTAGAAAATAACTTTTCTTCAAGATCTGTCTTCCTTAAAAAGATCACCTGTATTTTTGTATCCCAATTTGAGTTCTTCTAAATTCTAAATTGGCCAGCACTGTGGCTCACTAGGGTAATCCTCCACCTGCGGTGTCTGCACCCCGGGTTCTAGTCCTGGTCGGGGCGCCAGATTCTGTCCCAGTTGCTCCTCTTCCAGTCCAGCTCTCTGCTGTGGCCCGGGAAGGCAGTGGAGGATGGCCCAAGTCCTTGGGCCCTGCACCCACATGGGAGACCAGGAAGAAGCATCTGGCTCCTGCCTTCGGATCAGCGCAGTGCGCCAGCCGTAGCAACCATTTGGGGTGTGAACCAAAGGAAGGAAGACCTTTCTCTTTCTCTCTCTCTGTCACTGTCTAACTCTGCCTGTGAATAAATAAACAAACAAACAAACAAACAAATAAGAAAGCTCATAGGATTAAATCACAATCAGAGTTTTGCTTTAATTTTGCCTCTCATTTGAATCTGGCCTCTCGGATTGCTGTTCCTGAACTCAAAAAGTAAAGTGCTTTTCTCAGTCATGAGCAACGCCAGTCAATTCTGTGAAACCCAGTCAATTTCTCCAGTTTGGAAAATAAATCTCTCACATTGCAAAAATGTTATGCCTTCTGTAACTAGAATTTTTTAAAAAGATTTATTTATTTATTTGGAAGGCAGAATGACAGAGTGTGTGAGAGAGATTTTCCATCTGCTGGTTCACTTCCCAAATGGCTACAAAAGCCAGGGCTGGGCCTGGTTAAAGCCAACAGCCTGGAATTCCTTCTAGGTCTCCAATTTGGGTTCAGGTACCCAAAGGCTTGCGCCATCCTCTACTGCTTTCCTAGGCACATGAGCAAGAGGCTGGATTAGAAGTGCAGGGGTCCAGACTTGAATCAGTGCCCATGTGGTATGCCAGTATCACAGGCAATATTTAAACCACTGAGCTGCAACAGCTGCTCCTGTCATTAAAATTTTAAGATAAATTTTGCATCCACATCAAGAGTTAGAGTTAGATTGCCATAAGGACATTGGATAGGAATAAATATTTTACTTGCCCTTTGTTCCTTTGTACTCTTTTCAGAGTTCATTGAGCAATAATCTCTCAGCATGTTTTAAACTTTGCTTTATCTTTTCTAAAGAGTAATCCTTCATTTTTTTTTTTTTGGAAAGGAATTATTTTGTAGAAAGCTGGGAAGAAATTGTGAGATTTTTCTCAAGGCTTGGTTAGTAAAGACTCACTGCAATGCTTGTTAAAAAATAGATTCAAGATCTCTGTTCAAAAGAATTTGATGCAGTGAGACTAAGGCAAAGAATATGATGGATACAGGAAGCTATTTTTAAAAAGCAGCTTAACTATTTCAAAGGAAGATTAACGAATCACAATTTAAGAAACAATGTCTTTCTGTGCTTTTAATAAATAAATATTATCAGTTTGTGGAATAACTGAAATTTTCAATCTCAGTAAATTTAACAATTCTCTAGAATAATACTAAATAATTATTAATTAACTATTATTGACTATTAATTATTAACTATTAATTATTCTCTAGAATAATATTTCTTCTGTTTCATCATACATATTTATAAAATCAGAGCACTTTAATAAATTAGTTCATCAATAGTCAGGACAAGGGCTGATCAAGTCACTGTTTCTCATAGTGTCCATTTTACTTCAACGGGTTTCCCCTTTGGTGCTTGGTTAGTTGTCACCAATCAGGGAGAACAGATGATATTTGTCCCTCTGGGACTGGCTTATTTCACTCAGCATGATGTTTTTCAGATTCCTCCATCTTGTTGCAAATGACTGGGTTTCGTTGCTTTTGACTGCTGTATAGTATTCAATAGAGTACATGTCCCATAATTTCTTTATATAGTCCACTGTTGATAGGCATTTGGGTTGGTTCCAGGTCTTAGCTATTGTGAATTGAGCTGCAATAAACATTAATGTGCAGACCGCTTTTTTGTTTGCCAATTTCATTTCCTTTGGGTAAATTCCAAGGAGTGGGATGGCTGGGTTGAATGGTAGGGTTATATTCAGGTTTCTGAGGAATCTCCAGACTGACTTCCGTAGTGGCTTAACCAGTTTGCATTCCCTCTCAAACCAGTGACTAAATGGGATGCTGACATTGCAGGTAGCTGCATTACCTGCTATGCCACAATGCCTGCCTCACATGAAATATTTTTAAAAAGCTTAAAAATTTTTTCTTTACTTTTTGAGTATTAATTTTAATTTTTGTTCTATATCATCTTGTCACTCCCTTGCTCTATATTTCTTTACCACTAACCCTAATTTTCTTTAGATTTTTCTTCAATGTATATGATAGAGATACATGCTAAAATAAAGAGAAAAAATTATGAAGCAAGAAAACTACTTTTGGGGCCAGCACTGTGGCCCAACAGGTTAAAGCCCCAGCGTGCAGCTCAGGCATTCCCATTTGGGTGCTGATTCAAGTACTGGCTGCTCCACTTCCAACTCAGCTCCCTACTAATGAGCCTGAGAAAGCAAGGAGGATGGCTGCACCCACGTGGGAGACCCAGAAGAAGCTCCTGGCTCCTGGCTTCGGATAGGCTCAGCTCCAGCCATTGTAGTCATTGGGGAGTGAAGCAGAAGATGGAAGACTTAGCTTGCTCTCTTTCTGTACCTCTCTATAACTCTTTCAAATAAATAAAATGAATCTTAAAAAAAAGAGAGAACCACTTTCTAGATCTGTTTTCACACTTTACAACATGTAATTCTGTGCTACAGATTTTTTGAACATTGGTTTATAGATTTTCCATTTATAAAATAACTTTAAAAACATTGTTCAATTTCACCTCCACAACATTCCAACAGTTAAAAAAAAAAAAAAACATAAACTGTCCTCATTTTGTGACACAACATTTGAAGGTTGGAGATAGCTTACTTTCTGTTTCCTAGTTAATTGAAAAAGAGTATATAGATATCATATTCATTCTAATTACTCTTTTCAGAATAGACAAAGAAGTTGTAAACTCTAAGTGGATTGGAAATGGCATCTACTTTTTAATCTTAAATGGAATTCTACAATTCAAATTAGTTTTCAACTAGAGGGCTAAGCTCTAGCTTCTAGGAATCTAGGGGAGACAGAATGAAGAATTTAGTATCATTTTTCTCTCTTTGATTATAGAAGCAAACAATGAATTGGGGGATTAGATGAAAAGGAAAACATCTTCTTTCCTTTATTTAAGCTTCTTTTTTTTAAATTTGTTGCATTACATTACATAGTTTAAAGTGCTTTTTTTTTTCTCTTTCAGACAAAGACAACAGCAGGAGGCAAAATAATCAAGCTAGAGGCAAGATGCTAAAACAGCTCTGTATGTTAAATCCTAAAGAATGCATAATGTCCTGACACCATCATAGTGGTAATCCATCTTTCTCAAGACTTGATATGTAAAGAGAATAGATTAAAATATGAATGGTTCAAATAGCACATTTCAGGCCTTCTCATAAGGATAATCCTCTATTTTCTTTTCTTTTGTTCTTTCCAATTGAACAAATCAAAATATCTTTCTGAACATGGTCCAACTATTCTACAGGATAATGTTTTATTCCTTTTGAAGAGAAGATTCTGGAATGATGGGCATTGTTATATCTTTATAAGACATGTAATTTAACAGAAATGCTTTGACTTTTCTGTACTGGTTACTAAGGATTTGTTTGGTAAAGGTGATCAAGTCTGGCAACTTCACTTTATCCCAATGCAATCTCAAGAGTAAGTAAGGCTTGTCCTAGACAAATTAGCTCTCAATAATACAGTTAGACTGAATATATTATGTACAAATGGATACAGTGGAAAATATATTAGAGGTTCAGACAAACATTTTAATGTTTTAGGATGTAACAAAATAAATCTCTGAACACATACTGTCTTTATGCTCCATATGTAGGTTGAACTCCACAGGAACATGACTGAGAAAACTATGGTAAATACATTCTCCCAATAGACCTGTCACATATTTGTGGAAAAAAAAAAAAAAAAAACCTCTGAAGCACTTTTATTTAAAATGATTCAAAGACCCTGAAGTGTTGGTACCAGGTAGGAGAGTGGTAAAAATGCAAATTCTTACACCTAATACCAACCAGAATCTGTATCTTATTAATGCTCCATCTCATAGAGAGACACATTACTTTAAAAAAGAAAAACACATTCTAGGATACATATTTTTTCAAGATTCACTTCTCAATTTGAAAGCAGAATTACAGAGCAAGAGAGAGAAATAAAGACAGAGGTCTTCCACACATTGATTCACTTCCCACATGCCCACAACACCTGGGAATAGACCTGGCTAGTGTCTGGAGATAAGAACAGCATCCAGGTCTTCCACGTGGGTGTGGTTGGCAGGAACCTATGTGATTGAGCCTGGATCAGAAGCATGAGGTAGCGGGCAAAGGAACTGTCACATCGAGGTGTCCCAAGACATGACATAAATCTCTCTGCTACAATGCCTGCCCATAGACACATAAAATGATCCACAATATGGTCAAAACTCTAGCATAGCACAGCTAAATAGCAACGGACTTTTTGTGGTAATTTTAAAATGAACAGCTGTATTTGAACTTTCTGTCATAAGATGAATCTACATAACACCCATTTCTTTAACTGATGTCCTGATAGAAAAATTTCTTTCTGAACTTTTGTAGAGTTTTCATATAATACATCTGCATACCTTGCTATATTGAGTTTATCCTACATATTTTAAAACACAATAACAAGCATAGTCCTTTTAGGTTACATTGAAACATGCTTTCAACTGTCAGGAAACTAATGGAGTAACTGATAAAAGTAAAAGTTGGTCTACTTATGATGAAAGAATATAGAAAAGTTTTACAAGGGCAAGCAAATGTAAAAAGGAACAAAGACAAGAAATCCTCCTAAAGAAGCCTCAGGACCTTAAAACAGTTGTTCTTGAGGCCAGAGTGCTGTTTAGGACATCCGCCATTCTATGAGTCTGCTGTGTATCCCGCTTACCATGTTGGATCGTTCTCTCCTTTTTTTTTTTTTTTTTTTTTTTTTTTTTTTTATTCTATCGGTTAGTATTAGCAGACATTAGTCTTGTTTATGTGATCGCTTTCACTCTTAATCCCATCATTATGATCAATTGTGAACTGAAACTGATCACTTTGACTAGTGAGATGGCATTGGTGCATGCCACCTTGATAGGATTGAATTGGAATCCCCTGGCATGTTTCTAACTCTACCATTTGGGGCAAGTCCGCTTGAGCATGTCCCAAATTGTACATGTCCTTCCTCTCTTCTTCCCACTCTTATATTTAACAGAGATCATTTTTCAGTTAAATTTATACACCTAAGAATAATTGTATGTTAATTAAAGAGTTCAAGCAATAGTATTAAGTAGAACAAAAAATACTAAAAGGGATAAAGTATTAAGTTGTTCATCAACAGTCAGGACAAGGGCTGATCAAGTCACTGTTTCTCATAGTGTCTATTTTAGTATTTTAGGCATGGGAAGGAAAAAAAAAAGTAAATGTGAGTGAGATCCCAGTGGAAAGAATAGACCATCAAAGAAGGAGGTACCTTTCTCTGAAGGGAGGAGAGACCTTCCAATTTGACTATGACCTTGTCGAAATAAGATTGGAGCTGGAGAACTCAAAAGGCTTCCATAGCCTTGGCAACTCATGACAAGAGCCTAGGGTGATTACTGACACCATAAACAAGAGTGTCAATTGTTAAGTCAACGACAGGAGTCACTGTGCACTTACTCCCCATGTAGGATCTTTGTCCTTAATGTGTTGTACTAGGTGAATTAATGCTATAACTAGTACTCAAACAGTAATTTACACTTCATGTTCTGTGTGGGAGCAAACTGTTGAAATCTTTACTCAATATATACTAAATTGATCTTCTGTGTATAAAGATAATTGAAAATGAATTTTGATGTGAATGGAATGGGAAAGGGAGTGGGAGATGGGAGGGTTGTGGGTGGGAGGGTAGTGATGGAAGGAAAAAAGCCACTGTAATCCAAAAGCTATACTTTGGAAATTTATATTTATTAAATAAAAGTTAAAAAACATTTGGTCTTGAAGGGTCATTAGTGACCAGCGCATTGGAATCATCTTAGTCACTTGATACCAATGCAAAGATTGGAACTGCATGCAATCCTGCTGACATATTTGAGTATGGGGACTCTGCATTTTAACTTCCTGGGCAATCCCTGGACTTGTTAAATTTTACTATCATTAATTTAAAAAATAAAGTTTTATTTCTATATTATGGAAATATATACATCCCAGTTTTGAATAATTGATTTGAAGAGAAATAATTTTTTCAGCAGACTAGTGATTCAAAACTGCCTTTAAAATTTCTCAGCATATCATTTCAACAAGCATGCTACTATATAATGATTCCGCCCTCCACATGAATTCTGCCTTATTTTAGTTTATAAACTTTACAGGAATATACTGCTTTGTGAACACCTACTGGGAAGAAGAGAGTAAATTGCCTGAGTTCTTTGCATTTTATGGTAGCTTTAAAATTCTACCTTCAATTTGGTGAGCTCTGTGCAAATGTTTCAGAGATATGATGCTCCTCTTAGATCAGACACTTTTTAGAACAGCCACTTAGAGGAGGGAAAACTAAGCCTATGAAAAGTTGGTTTTTGTTCCAACTTTTCCATATAAAGTTGGGGACTATTAAATTCCTCTCAACCTGATTTGGAACATGAAATAATTGGACTAGACTCTCCCTAATATCTTCTCCCTTTCTAGCAGTCTACATATAAATTGCATTTAGATTTTGATCTTAGAATATATTTCAAAGACACTAAAGCTGTTAATTCAGTAGAGATTGCTTTTTTTGTATATTTAGATAACATATTTTTAATTTACATTATAGCCAAAGACTAAATAACTACGAAGTAAGAAATTCAGTGGATAAAAAAAAAAGTTTTAAACAACTCCATTTAGAAAATATTTATACTGAAAATCTTTGATATATGCTTCGGCAGGTATCTCCCCTTGAGCAATATATTCACTTCGGGTTAGTGCTTCGGCTACAAAACAGTGGAATTCTTCCTGGAACAAAAGTTTTCCAAATTCTTTTGATAGCAATGTTATCTATACTTCATGGGGAGCACGAGCTTATAATCTCACAACCGTATGTATACACACTATAATGCTGAAGATGATTTTTATTCCTTTAGTTTTAGTAGCTATTTTTGCCCTCAAGCTAAAAATTCCTCCAAAACTCCAGGCACATAGATGTATTTTGTAAAGTTTAGTTATTCATTTTCAGTTATTTGAAAGGCAAAGTAACAGAGATAAGTGGAGAGAGAGAGAGGGAGAGAGAGAATTTTCCCTCTGCTGGTTCCCTCTCAAATGCCCACGACAGCCAGCCTAAGACAGGGTGAAGTCAGGAGACTAGAACCAATACTTGAGCCATCATCTGCTGCCATTCAGAGTGCACGTTATCAGGAAGATGGATGGGAACGGGAGGCAGGACTGGATCCTAGGCATTCAGATACGGCAGGGGGGTAACCCAAGTGACAGCCTGACTTACCCTGCCACAACTGTCCCAGAGCGCTATTGAGGACAAATCTTTGCAAACTCCTTCATATATGTATAATTTTAGCTTTCTCGGTTTTCTGCATGCTCTGGCCAGTGGTCAGACATCCTTGAGTTAGAGTCACTATATCTATAAAGGAAATTAAACCAGGCTAAAATTATGGTGGCTTTGGAATTGATTCCATAATTGAATATGCTTCGGTGAATCATGCTTCAGTGTTTTACTGAACCTGAAAAGTGTTTAGAATGTGGAAATGTATTTTTCCTAGAGTTATCTATAATATGACTTCCTGACCATTCTCCCTCATCACTTAACATTGACCCCTTGTAAACCTCCTTGTTTTTCCTTAAGAAAACAATATTTGCTCTGCCTTAGTGGCATTCACAATGCTTCTGTTGTCTGTAAACCTCTTCTCCCAGATTAGCTACTTTTCTGGTTAGTAATACACCTGAGACAGTCTTCTGAAAGATTTAATTGAAATCTAACTTTGATGGGTTCAACTGTTTCTCAATATTTCTGTGTTGAGGTTCTAATTCCCAATACCTTGGAATAAGCCTGAATTTGAAAGTATAATCTTTACAACGGTAAATTAAAATGACATCATTACCATGGGTCCTAAATCAATTCAACTGGTATCCATTAAAGAAGAATGAATATGTATACCGACACAGGAGGACCATCAATAAGCTAAAGGGAATTAAAAGATAAGTTCATTTTAGTGCAAAAGTTTTTGAGAATGTTGAAATCCATGAATAGTGTACATATTTATATACAATAATGCACATGTTGTGCAGAATAATATCAAATATGTAATATGCAGATGAAATAAACCCTGATGGCATCTTGATTTTGCATTTTCAACTTTCCAACTGTAAGACATAGCCTGCTTCCATTAAATCACCATAACAGTCTATGCTGTTATGACAGCCCTAAAAAACTAATATAATAACATTAATTATAAACATTGATGACTTTTCAAAAAACAAACACAGTCAAAAACATGACATTCTGGTGAAAAAACAGAATATATTAAGGTTTGGTCATTCATGTCCCATTCCATTCTGTGAATAAACATTTCCTTGACATCTAGCAGAGTTCATTCACTTTGCCAGTTTTTGAATTTTATGTAAATTGTATAACAAAGACTTTACACTTTAATGCCCTTACATGTTTATTCATATTAATGCATGTAGCTGTGATTCATGTACATTCCTTCTGTATAGTAAATATTGCACTGTACAAATATCACAAAATTTATACATTTTCTTATGTGGATTTTGGTAGTTTCCAGTTTCCCACTGTTGCAAATAATATGCTTAAGTTTAATAACATTGTTCTTCATATCTTTGGTGGAAATACGAAATTGGTTTCAGTTGTTTGTCTATATTCATAGATACTCACAAGTGGAAGCGCTGGATTAAAGACCATATGCTTTGTAAGCTTTAGAGGAAAAGTTCAGATTTCCAAAGTCCTACAATTGGAACTCCACCAAACAGAATATAAGTATTTCAGTTGCTTCACACTCACATGAGCATTTGTTCATAGTTTTGCTCACTTTACTCATTGTGGCGGGTACATAATGTCATCACTGTGATCTTTTTCACTTCCTAACTAGGCAGTTTTTCCATATGTTTACTTGGCATTTAGCTTGTGTATGTGTGTACGTGTGTGTGTGTGTGTGTGTGATGAAATGTTTGCTCAGGTTTTAGTCATTTGTCTACTGAGTAGCTTTCTGCTTCGTGGTGGTGTTTGCTTTTATTTATTTACCTGCTTTTGTCAATAACTCATATAATGCTTTATTTTTTGGATTTTTTTAGATAATCATCAGCCATACAGCTAATATCTTTTCATACTCACTGGGGTTCTTTCTGATTTCAAGCTTACAGTACAGTTGCAATAAATAATTCAAAGAATAGTTGTATAATTTTTACTTAGACTCATTTATCATTAACTTTTTGGCATTTTTGCTTTATCATCTATTTTACAAAGGAGATTCAAAAATTTCTGGAAAATGGAATTAACCTCAAAGAAATTGACAAATTCCTGGATACATATGATTTCTAAGATTAAATCATGGATACGTAGAATTTATAAACATACCTATAACAAGCATTGAGATTGAAGCAGTAATTAAAAGTCTTCCATTAAGGAATGGTCCAGTACCTGATGACTTTACTACTGAATTCTACAAAACATTTAAAGAGGAAACTACTCTAATACTTTTCAAACTATTCAAAAATATTGAAATGGAACTCTGTTAAACACTTTTTATGAGGCCCGTACCACTATGATACCCAAATCAAACAAAAACACAGCATAAAACAAAAAATACAGACCTATATCCTTGATAAATATAGACACAAAAATTCTCAACAAAACACTTGCAAACTGATTCAAAATCACATAAAAAAGATAATTCATCACAGTCAAGTATGAAGTATCCCAGAGGTGTAAGGGTGGTTTACTATTCCCAAATCAATAAGTGCCTTTTTTAAAATTTTATTTAATGAATATAAATTTCCAAAGTACAGAATATGGATTACAATGGCTTCCCCCCCATAACGTCCCTCCAACCCGCAACCTTCCCCTTATCCACTCCCTCTCCCCTTCCATTCACATTAAGATTCATTTTCGATTCTCTTTATATACAGAAGATCAGTTTAGCATACATTAAGTAAAGATTTCAACAGTTTGCTGCCACACAGAAACATAAAGTGAAAAATACTGTTTGAGTACTAGTGATAGCATTAAATCTCAATGTACAGCACACTAAGGACAAAGATCCTACATGAAGAGTAAGTGCACAGTGTCATAAATCACATCAACAGAATGAAGGCCAAAAAACAAATGTCCATCTTATAGATGCAAAAAAGCATTCATAAGATCAATATTTCTATATGACAAAAAATCCCCCTGCAAATTAGGTATATAAAGAACATATCTCAAAATTACAAGGATTATATATTATAAACCAACAATGAATATTAATTGGGGAAAAACTGAAAGCATTTCTCCTCAGATATGAAACAAAATAGATATCCACTTTCATCACTCTTGTTCAATAGAGTACTGGAAAGTATTAGAAAGAGTATTTAAGGGAAGAAAGAAATACGTGATAATAAAATTGGAAAGGATGAAGTCAAAATATCCTTGTTTGCAGAAGACATGATGTGGTACATGGATAAAACTAAACTCTCCACCAAAAATATGTTAGAGTGAAAAGATGTCCAACAAAAAAAATATTGGACAGTTACTTACCCAGCTGATATATCCAGAATATATCAGTAACTCAAAACACTCAGCAACAAAAGAACCAATTCAGTTAAGAAACGGGCAAAGGCTGGATCCAGCATTGTGGTATAGTGGGTAAAGCCACTGCCTGTTAAGCTGGGATCCCATGTGGGTGCCGATTCCTGTCCTGGATGTTCCACTTCTGATGGAGCTCTATGCTAATGACCTGAGAAAATCAGCAAAAGATGGCCCCTGCCACCCACAGGGGAAATCCAGAAAAAGTTCCTGGCTGATGCGGCCACCTGGGGAGTGAACCAACAGATAGAAGATCTCTCTCCCTGTCCCTCCCTCTCTGTAACCCTGACTTCCAAATAAATAAATAAATCTTTTTAAAACAATATAAAAAGAAATAAGCAAAGCAACTCAATAAACAGTTCTCAAAGAAATACATATGGTCAATAATATATGAAGAAATGCTCAACAGGGAAATGCAAATCAAAGCTTCACCCCTGTTAGAATGGCTATTACCCAAAGACAAAAAAGAAACAATACTGACAGAGATGTGGAGAAAGGGGAACACTTAAACAATGTTGGTGGGAATGTATATTAGCACAGCCACTGTGGGAAACAGTATGATGATTTCTTAAAAACTAGAAATAGATTTGATATGTGATCCAATAATCACATTACTGAGTATATACCCAAAAGACATGAATATGTTGTATCAGAGATACCTGCACACCCATAGTTATAGCAGTATTGTTCACAATAGCAAAAATATGGAATCAACCAAGGAGGGTAAAGAAAACATGTGGGTGTATATGTGTGTGTGTGTATATATATGATATATATGTATATATGTGTAGATATACATATACACATATACACACAATGTATATTATTCATATACACACAATGTATATTATTCAGCTATAAAAGTGAAATTCTAGCTTTTATTTCAAAATGTATGCAACTAGAGGACATCAGGTTGAATAAAGTAAGCCAGACACAGAAACAGAAATATTATGTTTTCCTACATGTGTGAGAACTAAAATTAAAAAAGAAAATTAAAACAAAAAGAAATGTTTGTGTGTAAGTATTTCTGCGACTATAGCTTTGTCCTGCTTGGGACCCACGTGGGAGACCTAGAAGAAACTCAAGCTCCTGACTTCAGATAGGCCTAGCTCTGACCATTGCTGCCATCTGGGGAGTGAATCAGCGGATGGAAGACTCCCCACCCCCCATCTCCTTCCCTCTGCTTCTAACTCTGCCTTCAAATAAATAAATATTTTGAAAAGAGAATACTATACAATTATAGTTTAAATGATCAGAGATTACCTTAAAATTTACTGTTTATTGGTGAAATGATCTATTTTTAGCCCTTTCCTAGATTCCCACTGAATTATGATCTCTTTTAAAGTTGTTGAGCTCTTTATTTATTGGAACATTAAGCCTCTGACTATAATGTAAAGTAAAAACCTTATCTCAAAAATTATAAGAAAGAAAGAAAGAAAGAAAGAAAGAAAGAAAGAAAGAAAGAAAGAAAGAAAGAAAGAAAGAAGAAAGAAAGAGAGAGAAGGAAACAGAAAAGAAGAGAAGGGAAGGGGAGGTGAGGGGAGGGAAGAAAAGGAAAAGAAACAGAAAGGTGAGGGAAGGAGTAGGGGAGGAAGGGATATATCATGATATTCTTAGAATTATATCTACGGGGACAGCAGTTGTGGCTTTGTGTGTGAAGTCCCCTTCTGTGATACTGGCATCCCAGATAAGTACCGGTTTGTGTCCTGGCTGCTCCATTACCAATCCATCTATGTGCTAATGGCATGGTATAAGCAGTGGAAGATAGCCCAGGAGTTTTGCCCATGACCATTAGTGAGGGAGATCTTCAAGAAGCTCCGGACTTGCTATTGGCACAGCCCTGGCCATCTAGGGAGTGAACCAGCAGACAGAAAATCAGTCTCTCTGTCCTCTTTTTCTGTCCTTACTTCTCTATCTGAAAATCTGATGTTCAAATAGATAAATCTTTTTTTTTAAGCTTTCATTTAATGAATATAAATTTCCAAAGTACAGTGTATGGATTACAATGCCTTCCCCCCCCCATAACGTCCCTCCCACCCACAACCCTCCCCTTTCCCACTCCCTCTCCCCTTCCATTCACATTAAGATTCATTTTCGATTCTCTTTATATACAGAAGATCAGTTTAGCATACATTAAGTAATGATTTCAACAGTTTGCTCCCACACAGAAACATGAAGTGAAAAATACTGTTTGAGTACTAGTGATAGCATTAAATCTCAATGTACAGCACACTAAGGACAAAGATCCTACATGAGGAGTAAGTGCACAGTGACTCCTGTTGTGTACTTAACAAATTGACACTCTTGTTTATGGCCTCAGTAATCACCCTAGGCTCTTGTCATGAGCTGCCAAGGCTATAGAAGTCCCCTGAGTTCACTGACTCTGATCATATTTAGACAGGGCCATGGTCAAAGTGGAAGCTCTCTCCTCCCTTCAGAGAAAGGTACCTCCTTCTTTGATGACCCATTCTTTACACTGGGATCTCACTCGCGGAGATCTTTCATTTAGGTTTTTTTTTTTTTTTCTTTCCCCAGAGTGTCTTGGCTTTCCATGCCTGAAATACTCTCATGGGCTTTTCAGCTGGATCTGCATGCCTTAAGGGCTGATTCTGAGGCCAGAGTGCTGTTTAGGACATCTGCCATTCTATGGGTCTGCTGTGTATCTCACTTCCCATGTTGGACCATTCTCTCCCTTTTTATTCTATCAGCTAGTATTTGCAGACACTATTCTTGTTTCTGTGATCCCTTTGGTTCTTAGTCCTATCATTATGATCAATTGTGAACAGAAATTGATCACTGGGACTAGTGAGATGGCATTGGTACATGCCACCTCGATGGGATTGAATTCGACTCCCCTGGTATGTTTCTAACTCTACCGTTTTAGGTAAGTCAACTTGAGCATGTCCCGAATTGCACATCTCTTCCCTCTCTTATTTCCACTCTTATATTTAACAGCGATCACTTTTCAGAATGTAAATTAAAATTATTCAGTAATTATTTTGTTATAATTTGGAAGTTGTTTAAACATAGGAAAGCTTATCAAACAGCAAAAATTCAAAGTTGTGAAAAACAGTTGAGAAAAATTTCAGAAAATAATTGAGACAGAGAATAGGTGCAGATACCAAGATGGATGAGAAAGGAATTATGGGGCCGGCGCTGTGGCTCAATAGGCAAATCCTCTGCCTTGCGGCGCCGGCACACCAGGTTCTAGTCCTGGTCGGGACACCGGATTCTGTCCCGGTTGCCCCTCTTCCAGGCTAGCTCTCTGCTATGGCCCAGGAGTACAGTGGAGGATGGCCCAAGTGCTTGGGCCCTGCACCCGCATGGGAGACCAGGAAAAGCACCCGGCTCCTGGCTTCGGATCAGCATGATGCGCCGGCCACGGCAGCCATTGGAGGGTGAACCAACGGCAAAAAAAGGAAGACCTTTCTTTCTGTTTCTCTCTCTCTCTCACTGTCCACTCTGCCTGTCAAAAAAAAAACAAAAAGGAATTATGGAAGATTTCAGAAAAGTACATTACAAAACAGAATTTTTTGATAACAGGAATTTTATATTTCAGAACACAAAAAGCAAACTGGCAATATATAACACTACTATCTAAAATGAGTTTATTAAGTGATAGAAGAGGCATTAGAAAAAAACTACAATATTTTATAAGTATCTGTAACTAGCCACATACCATCAATATGACAAGAAAAGCAACAATCTAGAAAACATAAAGCCTGTTAAGTACCTGTCAGTAGGAGATTAGCCAATTTTCTTAGCACCATGTTTTGGAAAAGAAGGAAGGGAAGAGTAGAACATGCCCCTCATCAAACACCTATGGTTTTGGATAAACTGCCAAGAATTATTGATCACATCACCAATTGTGGTGACAGAAAAATCTAAAACTGGGAAAATATTGAAATTTATAGGAATCACTATTAATTATGCTTCAAAATGTGGTCTTTGCAGCAAAACTGACAATATCTATAGCTTAGCTCTTAAAGACTGCAAACATCAAAATTGTCTCCTAGCTACTGGGGGCCAGCTTGGTCTAGGCTTTGGGATATAATCCAAATTCTAAGAGGCACAAACTACTAACAGGGGACAGCTAACTCGGATAATGCACCAATAGCCGTACTTCTTTTTCTTCTTTCATCTTCCTCATCCCCAAACTTGTTTTTTCTTTTTGTTTCTCTTTTCTTTTTGAATTAGTCAAGATTTTTAGGTTAGCATGCTCTCCTGTATATTTTTTTTTATTCTACTGATTCTAATCAACAGTAGTGATATGTACTACTTCAATATTTATAAACCGAACCAAACAAACAGACATGCAATGTACCATTGCTACTGTTTTTAAAAATTAAAGCTTTTCTCCCCTTTATAAATATTTCAAACCAATCTGTACTAGTTATAGGAAGATAAACTCCTAAGTCCACATCTTAGCCTTATAAATTGATGGTAATCTGAGTCATAGTCCATTAGGTGTGATTTATACATCTCATTAAATATAGCTATAGCGATTTTTTCCTGCAAAGAACAGTTAATAGTAAACAAATTTTCTTTGATGAAATTTAGATTCTCGATAAATAACACTTCTATGGTACTTTGGCACTTCTGCTTCTGTAATGCTAATTAGCAGACCAAATCATGGTATGTGTTGAAATCTCTAACAAACAACTCATTTAATATTCTTTGTCACAAACTAAAGCAATTCAAAGAAGTTATAAAAAGCTATTTAAAATCTCATTAAATTCTAAAATCAAGAGAGCTTAAGTTTGCAGAAAATACGGAACAAATATTTCTGAAATAGAATATGTCCTCAATTATTTTATTAATAACATGATCCTTAGCATAGTCATGCAAGAATATTTTAGGCATTTTCCATGAGAAAACTTTCATATACTGTAGAATTGTACTTATATAAGATAATATATTGCACTATGGTTTAGAAAATTGTCATGTTTTTTTAATCCATTTTATAGGAGTGCTTTATTTCTTCACTCTGCAGCACTTCCCCAACGTTTTCTTCAAGTAGTCTGATAATTTGTGTGTTTTTTTAAGACTTTGATTTATTTTCAGTTGCCTGCCTTTCGTATATGGTGAGAGACAGGGTTCTGCTGCTTCCTGGGGCAGAGTTGCGAGTGGATGAGTAGGGCTACCTGTCTGCTTCTCAGGACCTTTGTGGGATCAACCACTCAGGAGTTCTGCCTGTTTACTTTAAGGGGTGGAGTGCATGTGGGCAGGGCTACCTAACTGCTTCCCAGAACAAGGGCAAAGAGAACAGGGCCAGCTAGTGGGTTCCCAGGAGTCTAAGGAGGTTGTGCCAATTGGAATCTGGTACTTGGCTGTTTTCTGGGGCAACTGAAAGGTGGGCAGAGGTGCTGTATGACTTCCTGGGATCCTCTGAAGGGAGAGCCACTCTGTTTGGGCTGAGCAGGTGCCTTGCACAGCTGTCAAAGGTAGGTGGAGTCACTTGGCTGTTTTTCAGAGCTGGAACCCTGTATTCTCACTGTGTTCCAATAAACTGCTTCAAACACTCTAGTGAAAAACCTTTTGATTTTCTTTTCTTGTTTTAATCCTTCCTTGTAGAGAGAAATGTGTCAAGCACATCTTTTCCGATATATTGCTTACTTGTTGATGTCTAACAAAAGGAAAACCTTTCAAAGACTAGACAGTTGAAGAAAAATTAGTGACCTTGAAGATATATATGAATCAGACACATAACAAAGATGAAGTAGTGATCAAGTAATCTGAATGATTAAATTAAACGTTAAAACAAAGATTCCTTGCTGTTTATTGTGAAAAAGACAAATGATGAAATAAGGTGATGTTAAAGGAAGTAACTAAAATTGTCTAAGACCAAGTAAATTGTACAGATTACCAGCAGGACATATAAGTAGGAATATGTAAACCTATTATTGAATATTAAAGCAAGAGAAAAGAGCATACAAGCAGGCAGAACAACAATAACACAGATAAACTCAAAACTATAAGTGATAATACATCAGAGAATTCTCAATAACAAAATAGCAATTAAACGAAGTGGGATAATGTGGTTCTGTCAGCCTGGATTAGTGTACATAAAGAAAAAATATTAAGAATGATAGCAACATAAAGATGTCTGAGATTTAATAAATTGGGAAAGTTTGGCACCTGAATCTTTAATATATCTAAATATAGAGGACACTCTGATGAAAGATAACTGTAAGCCAATTCTTATATAAAAATACATTCAATAATCAGTAAAAAGTCAAAAAGCATATTTCCCTCTTGAACAAAGGATGCTCAAGATGCAAGATTTTGAGGAGAAAATTGAAAAGTCTGAACACAAGGTTGGGAAGTTTGAAGAGAAAAAACCTGTGAAAGAACAACACTTTACAAAACATTTGACATATTTGTTAAATATGTGTCAGTGAAGTCTGAGACAATAAAGAATTCTCTTCTTATTCATAGTTTGGCTTTCTTTTATTTCAAAAAACTGTAGCAACTGACATCTGGAAATATTAATTGAAAAATTTCAGAGAAGCATTTCATAAGTTTGAAATAACTTTTCTTACCTTATCTTGTTATGGTTGTATTTATTAGCTATTTCTGTTAATCTCTTATTATATCTAATCTGTAAATTAAATTTTATCAGAAGTAGCTATGTACAGCAAAAATTACAGTTACATAGGTTTCAACTAAATGTGATTTCAGGCATCCACTGTTTCTTATATTACCCCCATACATAAGGCAGGGCTATTTTACAAAAACTGAGCATGTTTGAAGCTGTACAATTTATTATGTATACTAGAAATTAATTTTGTAAGCATAATAATTTTCCTCTGATGATACTTAACTGTATTTATTTATTACCTTCAGCTTTGTAAAGAAGTCAATTATTCACACAGACAGGCTCTCTGTATTATCATGTAACTTGCCCTTTATAATGTAACTTTGGAAAATTTAGCAGGTGATTTAGATTGCCAATTTATCACCAGCATAATTCTGTTTCCCTGGGTGGTGCTAATAACGCAACAATTCTCTTGGAGAGACAGTTTGTGTGAAGTGGCTTATTTCTATGTTGCTATTAAAGGATTCTTATCTCAAATATCCTAAAGAAAATGTCATCTGGAGGTAAATAATTTAGGTTTTTTAGACTAAGTCACCATTTTCTTTTTTTATTTTTAATTTATAAAAATGGAACAAATTTCATATATAGTTTTAAGACCAAAATGATACTTCTCACCCTACTCTCCTTCCCTCTCTCCATCACTCCCACCCTCTGCCATTTTTTGTTTCTTTTTTAATTTTTACAATGCCATACTTTCAAATTTCTTTATAATCACAAGCTTAACCCTCCACTAAATAAAGACAAGTAGTAAGTGGAAAAATGTCCCTTAAGAGTAAAGACAAGGACCATAAAAAGTAATCAATCTCAAAATGTCAGCTTCACTTATATTCATTTTTTGTACTCTGTATATTAATTATACAACTCTTGGACAATATATGATATTTATCTTTTGGGGACTAGCTTATTTTACTAAGCATAATGATCTCCAGTTGAATCCATTTTGTTTTGAAAGACATGATTTCATTCTTTTTGTGTTTACTTTAGTCTTAGTTTATTTGAAAAATAACTAACATTTATCAAATTAGAGATTACTTTCATTTTTTTTAGTGATCACTCAAAGCCTGTTTGACATGTTCAACAAATTCAAACAAAAACGATGGCACTTTCATTTGAACATAAAGAAATTTATTTTGCAATATTAATTAAGGTGTTTCCTTCACTGTAACTAAAGTGTCAACTTTGTATCATCCTCAGCAGACTTTTCAGTGTTGCCTAGAGATATTCTCTAAGAATTAAATTTTCTCTTGTGTGTATATTACACTCTTGTGTGTTGTATTTGTGAATAGATACATGAATTACATGGTTTTATACAGTACTGAAAATGAACATTGGCAATTTAAAATAACATTAATTTTCAAGTTTCTTACAAAAATAGAGGGAGGGGATTACATCAAACTAAAATGCTTCTTCACAGTTATGGAAATAATCAACACAGTGAAGTGATATCCTACATAGCAAGATGATATATTTTCAACTATTTATTTGATAAAGGAATAAATCCAAAATATATAGTATCTTTAAAAACTCAATAGTGGCCAGCGCCATGACTCACTAGGCTAATCCTCCGCCCTGCGGCACCGGCACACCGGGTCCTAGTCCTGGTCGGGGCGCCAGATTCTGTCCCAGTTGCCCCTCTTCCAGGCCAGCTCTCTGCTGTGGCCCAGGAAGGCAGTGGAGGATGGCCCAAGTGCTTGGGCCCTGCACCCCATGGGAGACCAGGAGAAGCACCTGACTCCTGCCTTTGGATCAGCACGCCGGCTGTGGCAGCCATTGGCGGATGAACCAATGGCAAAGGAAAACCTTTCTCTCTGTCTCTCTCTCTCACTGTCCACTCTGCCTGTCAAACAAAACAAAACAAAACAAAACAAAACAAAACAAAACAAAACAAAACCTCAATAGCAAAAAAAGAAAAACACAAATTATCCAATTCCAAATGGATAAAATATGACAGTTGTCAAAAGAAGGCATAAAAATGGCCAACATGTACTGAAACATATTAGCAACTTTAATCATCAGGGGAAATAAATTAAAATTACAATGAGTTATTACCTCATTCTTGTTAGACTGACTATTATAAAAAAACAATCAAAAAGATTTTAAGTGTTGACAAGAATGTGGCTAAAAGTGAACCCTCGCATACTGCTGGTGTCAATGTAAATTTGTACAGCCATTATGGAAAACAGTATGAAGGTTCCCCACAAAATTGAAAACATAGCTAACTTATGATATGACAATTCCATTTTTGAGTATATTCTCAAAACATTTATAATCATTACCTATCTACCTATCTACTTAACTATCATCCATCTAATATATGATCCATTTGTCTGTAAATATATCCATTTATCTATCTAACCATTGAATAGCATATATAAAATGATTAAATTTAAGCCAAATAAACTACATATCAATAAAACTAAATAATGAGCCTTTGTTTGCTTATGCAACAAGATAGTTATTACAGACTGAAATAACAATACATTTTAATGTATATAACCTAATTGTATTTTACCACATTATTTTAGTCACACCACGACAAGAGCTTAAGATAATCTGTTAGCATTGTGAGCTTGAGAATTCTAAATTTCGCATACATTGAATAAAATATTATTCCAAAATCTTGGTTTGGGAGTTTCTCATATTCAGCAAGATGTTGTTGGTGGTGCAACATTTGAGCCTTAGGGTGGTTGACTTAGGCCTTTGGTGAGTGTTTTTTTTTTTTTTTTTTTTTTTCAACTTTTCAAATAATTACATCCCCATTAAGAGTGAGAGGTCTGATCTTTGGTGGTGGCTACATCAATAGAGTAGAGAAAGACTGTTTACTTTTTGCTCAGAGTTTGTCATAGAATATCCTGTATTTTCTTGTATTGTTAAAATAAACACCTTCTGTCGCTCCCCCATTCGCGGAGGAACGACACTGGACCCTGCGCTGTTCTTTTGTCTGCTCGGCCCTTCCCGGGTTTGCTGCTGGTCCTTCTTGGGTTGGCTGCCGACCCCTCCACCTCCATGGAGGAACGGCACCCCCTGCCACTTTCCCCACTTCCGCGGAGGAGCGGCACACTGCCGGCCGGCTCTATCGGGGGCTGCTCAGGTGTTCCTTCAGGTGTTCCTTCAGATGTTCCTGGTGCATGTTGTCTCTCTCCTCCTTTATAGTCCTCTTCCACCAATCCCAACTCTGCTACCCACACGCCGAGCACACTGCTCTCCTCCAATCAGGAGCAGGATCAGCTCCTGCAGCTTATCAGTCAAATTGGCGAGAGGCAGCTGCGTAGTTGTTTACTCCTCCCCAGCGCCATATTGTGGGAGAGCAGATGCATAGAATAAGTCTTAATTCCAGTAACTTAGTCTAGTCTCAGTTGCTCCCCACAACCTTCAAAATAGAAGGATCACCTTACCCACAGAATATTCTAGTGAGATATTCTATTCACTTGAACCCAGTTTTCCTAAAAAAGTAGAGAAAAAATGTTTTGTAAATGGGTGTTTATGCAATATGGAGTAAAGTATTACCACCTCCAATCATTCACATCATAATTCCCACAGTCGGTAAATATATTATCATATATTGCAAAAGAGCACTTATAGATGTTAAGCTAGGATCTTGAGATTAGAAAAAAATAGTAGATTGTGCAGTTTACTACAAGCCTCTTTATAATGATACAGAAGTATCAGAGTCAGACAAGGAAATTGGATGACAGACAGCAGCATAGGAGAAAGATGCAGGTGGAGAGACAGAAGCACAGAAAGACACAGAGACTGGAGAATAGTATGCTGCAGACTTTGACGAGGAAGAAGAGGGAAGCCACACACCAAGGAACACAGAAGCTGGAAATAGATCTTACTCAGAGCCCTTAGAAGGAACTCAGCTACACTGACAACTTGATTTCAGCTTGGTCATTCCCACATGAGCCTTCTAACTTCCAGAACCTTGAGATAATAAAACAGGTCCCTTTGAGCCTCCAAATCTGTGACCATTTGTTGCACTGGCCTTAGGAAACTAGTAGAAAATTACCAATAATTTTTCAAATCCTTATGTTTTGGAAAACCCTTCCAATTAACCTATTGTGCTATGACATAGCAATCAGAATTATCTAGCTAATAAAAGCTAAGAAAAGGCAATAGAGCTTTACTGGAAGAACAGATGTTCTGTTTTCCTTTGGCAATGTTCTATGCATTAGGAAATAGAAACATCAATAAGAGCCATTATTCTAGAATGGAATGTAAAATCAGGTAGAAGGAATTCTGTTCTGGCAAATATCCTAGCCAAATTAGATTGGGCCATCCTATTGTAGGAGATAAATAATGAATATAGATCAAGGTGGACATTTTACAGACTCTGCACATGACACCTGTAGGTGAACCTCAGGACCAGCTTGTGGGACTATCCAATTGTGGAACTAGCCTCCATGAAAATGGGTGGTCCATGTCTGGGTCCAGCACTGGGGCATAGCAAATAAAGCCACCACCTGCAGTGCCAGCATCCCATATGGACACTGGTTCGAGTCTCGGCTTCCCCACTTCTGATCCAGCTTTTTGCTATGGCCTGGGAAAGCAGTAGAAGTTAGCCCAAGTCTTTGGGCCCTGCACCTACGTGGGAGACCCGGAAGAAGCTCCTGGCTCCTGACTTCGGATTGGCACAGCTCTGGCCATTGCTACCATCTGGGGGGTGAACCAGTGGATGGAAGATCTCTCTTTGCCTCTCCTTCTCTCTCTCTTTCTCTCTCTGCCTCTCTGTAACTCTGCCTTCAAAATAAATGAATAAATCTTTTTTTTTTAAAGAAATTTCACCTTGAAATAATTTCCAAGGAAAGCTGAAGTAGGAAGTCTCATCAAGGTGCAGGTGTGACACCTATCACAGTGACTCCTATGCTTTTCAAGGAACAGTGGCTTGCTTATGCAACACTGGTTGGTTCTCAGTCCTGGGGAGGATTTCTCCCTTGGGTGGCCACTCTAAGGTCTAGTTTAATGAATACTCTTTACATCTGTTCCTGTATTCTTCAGAGCTCTTCTGACTTCTTTTTTTTTTTTTTTTTTTTTGACAGGCAGAATTAGACAGTGAGAGAGAGAGACAGAGAGAAAGTCTTCCTTTTCCGTTGGTTCACCGTCTAAATGGCCGCTACGGCTGGCGCACTATGGCCAGCGTGCTGGGCTATCTGAAGCCAGGAGCCAGGTGCTTCCTCCTGGTCTCCCATGCTGGTGGGTGCAGGGCCCAAGGAATTGGGACATCCTCCGCTGCCTTTCCAGGCCGCAGCAGAGAGCTGGACCGGAAGAGGAGCAACCAGGACAGAATCTGGCACCCAACAGTGACTAGAACCCTAGAATCCGGGGTACTGGCGCCACAGGTGGAGGATTAGCCAAATGAGCCACGGTGCTGGCCTCTTCTGACTTCTTAACCGTAGGTCATAATTACTCCAATCCCTTGCTAAAGTTAATACTGGTTTATATCACACTCTGCTCAAGTTATCATGTGGTTTCTGTTTTCTGATTGGACTATGACTAATAGATGTTCCTAGTGCTTACTACATAATAAAAGCTCGACCAATATTAGGCAAATAAGTAAAAGAATGACCAGAAAATAGTACATAAGTTTCAAAGCTATGAGCTGGGGGGATGAAGCAAGGCAAAAACACAAACACAAACAAAAACAAAACAAAACTCTTGGGCATCATTAGGTTTGCTCACAAATTCTTTGGCCAATGTAGTATATTGCATAGATTTAATAGTTGTTTTTTAACAGAATAAGGGAGAGCAGAGAGTGATAACATTGTTGGTACATATTTGGCAATAACCTCAGTCAATTTGTGAACAGAATGGCTACCACTTCAAAATCTGGCATGAAACGTTATAGCTAGGGAAGGGTCATCTTTAGTTTTGGAGTGAAACTACTATTACAATGCAATCACTGAAAATGATCCAGAAAAAAAGTATTTTTATTTAACTACATCCAAAATTATGTTTGTCTTTTTTGCTGATTTCTGTATTACATGAAATGCCATCTCAATGGCTGTTCTGAATTTTTGAAGCATGCAGCTACTTGGCTTTCACAACAGAACAGTTATCTGGGCATCCAGATGCTTCCAGATATTTCCAAAGAAATTGAACATATCTGAATATGTGTTGGCCTCAGGCTCATCAAGAGGCAGTTATCTCCATAACCTGTTAGAGTTACTGCTTTGCTCCTCATGTCACGGATGGCATACTACTGTGTACTGTTTCCCACAGGGCTCCAAGCCGGACTCACGCCAGCCTCATCCCATAGCTTGATCACCAGTGGTGTGGGCTGCTGTGGTCTGGTCCCACCTCATCCTCCAAAGCTGGCACTGAGGCTCTCTGTTGCTGGGGTCCTGTGTGTGTCTGTGCTGGTGCTGAGATTCCACACCCCCCAAGCAGAGGCACAGTGTCCTTCTAACTCACACGGAGTTTCTTCTGCGGTTTTCTCCCTAACTCTTCTGTGAGCTTGTACTCTCTACTTTTTTTCAACTCCCTTCCCCTAGACTAGAGCAGTAATCTCCCTCTGAGTTATTGTTAACATATCAGAATTAATATGTAAGAGTGATGTTTAAAAGCACAATGATGGGGCAATGTGGCGCATTTTTGTAAAGCCACCACTTGGGACACCCACAACTCAGAGTGTTAGTTGCAGTCTCAGCTCCTCTTTTTCTGATTCAGCTTCACACTGGCACACCCGAGAAAGCAGTGGACGATGGCTCAAATATGTATATCCCTGCTTCATGTGTGGGAGACCTGGCTGGAATTCCTTACTCATGGCTTCAGCCTGGCTTAGCCCCTACTGTTGTAGGCATTTGGGGAGTAACGGTTGGAAAATTCTCTCTCCCCCTGTCCCTCTCCCTCTCTCACTCCCCATCTTTCAAATTAATAAATAAATATTTTTTAAAATCATATAATAACACAGTAAGTCAAAATTATATTAAAGGAGTGATAAAAGTTTACAAGGACCAGACTGATTGTTGATGCTTTTTTATTTCTCTCTCTCAAGTTTTCAGATTTCTGTTAAAACACTTGCTAGTATAAAGATTGATTGGCATTATCTTGGAACAGTGAAAATAGAGATTTTGCATAGTCTTAGTACTTTAGAAATATAGTTCAATCTGATATATGACATTTAGTATTTGAAGATTATCAAAAAGCAAAATAAAGTTGTGGTGATATAGAAAATGTAGGCATCAAAGAATGACAGAAAACTGTGGAACTTAGAAAAACAGGAAAATAAATAATCGTACATTTCATAGGAGACCCAGTTGGAATTCTGGGGTCTTTGCTTCAGTCTGGTTCAGCCCTAACTTTGCAGGCATTTGGGGAGTGAATCAGTGAATGGAAGAGAGCTCTCTCCTTGCTCACTCATCCACCTCACTCTCACTTTCACAGTTTCTCCCTTTCAAGCAAATGAAAGGAATTAATTAAAAAATAAAATTTGAACCAAAATACACATATTTTGATTCCATTTTCCATGAGGTTTTTAAAATATCCTCATATACATATACAGTAAATCTCTCAATTTACTGACATCTCATCTAAATAGGACTTTAAAACTCTTAGATTGTATCCACACGTTCTTTTTAATTATGACCTCTAGCTTCTCTATTTCATGATTCACCAAAATATATCAGGATGATATCATATGTTACTGATCACTCTCTTCTTAAATGAATGTCTATTAATTTCTGTTATAAAATGTTCTATTTACTCTTCTAGATGATTAATGCTATGTAACTCACTTTCTCAGGTAAAGTCCAAGCTGGCTTTTTATCATAGAGTAGTTGGAGTAGAGAGAGGCCATTTGTTCATTTCTCTTCCTCCTACTCCAGCTCCAAGGGTAGGAAGGTGTTTTGATTTGCTTGTGAGATATGCACATTCTTTCTGTTCCAAAGATCTTACCATTTTGGGGTTCAGAACTTTAGACTGAGAAGAGTAATTTAAGAAATCATTAAATTTATTTATAATGTATTCATTTTGTTTTAACAAGAAATGATATATATAAACTCAATCTGAGCTACATTGCCCATATCTCATACTTGTAGCTTCAGACAAAAAGTCCATTAATTTCTAGGAAACATGATTAGTTTTATCTTCATTCTATCTTTCTGTCAGGAGCTCTTTACAAAGGACCTGTTCTGTCTCATTATGGCTGCAACAGTGGACCATGACAATCTCTGGCTAGTGCTTCATTGTTCTTGATGCAACAAACCCCTGAGTAACCAGCTTCCCGGTCGTTATCCAAGCTTCACATTTATCTATGGAGCACACAAGATCCCTGTGTGCTCCTCATTTCTTCTTCTGAGGTTTAGATGCCACAGATCATTTTTCCTTCTATGCTTTATGCCATCTTCTTCATGCCATCCAACTTTCAGAGAAAAAATTCACAGTTATCTGATGACCTAATTTTAATTAGCCTTTGGGTGAGTATGGGATCAATGGCTCAGTAGGTGTCTTTATTTTTTTTAAGATTTATTTTATTTATTTTATAGCTGCTGTGCCAAAGGAACTGCTGAGCTATAGCCAGCCCTTATTTTATTTATTTGAAAGCATTACAGAGAGAAGTGGAGTTACAGAGAGAAGTAGAGACACAGAGAGAGGTCTTCCATCAGCTGGTTCACTCCCTAGATGGCCTCAATGGCCAGATCTGTGCTGATCTGAAGCCAGGAGCCAGGAGCCAGGTGCCAGGAGCCAAGAGCCAGGAGCCAGGAGCTTCTTCCAGGTCTCCCATGTGAGTGCAGGGGCCCAAGGACTTGGACCATCTTCTACTGCTTTCCCAGGCCATAGCAGAAAGCTGGATTGAAAGAGGAGCAGCTGGGACTAGAACTGGCACCCATATGGGATGCCAGCGCTTCAGGCCAGGGTGTTAACCCTCTGCCACAGCAGTAGGTTTCCCAGCAGGAAGATTACATTAACAGAAACTTGGATTGGAAGCAGGGACATGACTCAATCCCAGACACTTAGAAATGGGATGCAGGTGTCTCAAGTGGTGGCTTAATTTACTGCAACTCAAGCTTGCCATTACACGAATTTTGTTGCTTAAATTGTGGCTACATTTATCTTCAGTGCACACAAATAAATGTTTCCTTTAATTTTTTTTAAATGTTTGGTTTGTTTACCAAATATATTTCAACTACTAAAAATGAACATCTAATGAAACTAATGAATACGTGGATATAAAAAAATAGCTAATGGTGTTTGGTCTAATGATTAAGATGCCAATAAAGATTCCCACATCCTTATCAAAGTGTTTGGGTTTCAGTCCTCACTCCGATCCTGATACCAGCCTCCTGCTAATGCACAACCAAATAGGCGTTGGATGATGACTTCCTTAATTATGTCCCTCCACCAGGTGGGAGGCTGGATTGAGCTGACAGCTTCCAGCTTTGGTCTGTTGCAGTCTCGTCCTCTGCGAGCATTTGGGAAATGAACAAGTAGACGGAACATCTCTTTCTCACTGCGCCTGTCTGACTGTCTTGTGTGTCTCTCTACCTCACTGCTAGAATTTAAAATATAATAAACATTAGTTTTCTTTTGTCTTTAGGTCAAGATGCTCAGAAATCCATTTTTTATAATTGTTTGCCAAATTATTAGAGATACTCATATTCTAATTTCCAGCGGCTTAGTGAAAAGTAAAAACAAAGATTCAGAAAACATTCATTTCAATTTGATGGCTGTCTGCAAATAATTGATGTTTTAAGATTTGGGAGCATTTGGCGTCTTTTCATTGGGTAAGTTTTACCTCATAATAGAAAACAAAGAAGATAAATAATGTGCCCTCCAGTAATGAGCTGGTTTTCTTGGCTCTGACAGTACTCGTCTAATTAAATAGCTGTGTCATCTTAGCAAAATCTTAGCTTCTGAACCTCAGTTTATAAGAAGACTGATTTTATTTTTGTTGTCATTTCTTAGGTTTCTATCAACTTAATTTGTTTACTTAATCCCCTCCTAAGCCCATTCTGAGTATATTTTCATTATGCATATTCTCTTGTTCCTCTCCTCTCTTATGAAAAAAAAAATTCTAAAAAACACTGAAAATACACTAGGATCTATCCCAACATAACCACTATTGCTCTATGGACAGTTTCCTAGGTAGTTTTATGGATATTTACTGTCCTTATTATTTTCCAAGAGTTTGTATACTAAGTATATCACTGTCTATGATATTATAAGAATGAATTCCTTTTGATTTTTTACATGATAGAGCACCATATTTTTTTAACTTTTATTTAATAAATATAAATTTCCAAAGCACAACTTTTGGATTACAGTGTCCCCCCCCCCAAATAACTTCCCTCCCACCCTCAACCCTCCCATCTCCTGCTCCCTCTCCCATTCCATTCACATCAAGACTCATTTTCAATTATCTGTATATACAGAAGATCAATTTAGTATATACTAAGTAAAGATTTCAACAGTTTGCACCCACACAGAAACACACACTGCAAAGTACTGTTTGAGTACTAGTTATACCATTATTTCACATAGTACAACACATTAAGGACAAAGATCTTACATGGGGAGTAAGTGCACAGTTACTCTTCTCGTTGACTTAACAATTGACACTCTTGGTTATGGTGTCAGTAATCACCCTAGGCTCTTGTCATGAGCTGCCAAGCCTATGGAAGGCTTTTGAGTTCTCCAGCTCCAATCTTATTAGACAAGGTCATGGTTAAAGTGGAAATTCTCTCCTCCCTTCGGATAAAGGTACCTCCTTCTTTGATGGTCCATTCTTTCCTCTGGGATCTCACTCACATTTAGTTTAGTTTTTTTTTTTTTTTTTTTTTCAGAGTGTCTTGGCTTTCCATGCCTGAAATACTCTCATTGGCTTTTTAGCCAGATCTGAAGGCCTTAATGGCTGTTTCTGAGGCCAGAGTGCTGTTAAGAGCACCATATCATAATACCCTCCATAGATTGATTCATTTTTTAAAAAATTTTTCCCTCTGTCAGTTTCTTGCTGTTGGAGACAAAGACATTTTCATCTACATTGAGAATGACTCATTACACATATATTCTACATTAATTTTATTGTCTATTGCAATATTCTTACATTTTCCCTATCAAAGATTGATAATATCTTGAGAGATGAATTTCTAGAGTGGTTTCTAGATAAATACAAGTTTTTAAAAAATTTATCAACATAGATAGCAGTACAGCAGGCAGCAACCTCTGCTCTCCCATATTTTTATTATTGTTTTCATATTGAGAAAATTAGAGCAGACATTCCTAACTGCATTTGACTTCTATAGAAGGTAGATGTAAGACACTGTTACTTAAACCAAATGTTATCTCTTGACCAAATGCTAATCAATGGGTTTCATAAATTTACATTTATTCTAGTAAGTATTCAGAAAGCTACAGGGTATAAGTTATCCTTACAATGCATGAGAATAATTAATAATATGAAAAAATGACTTCTGCCATCTATCAAGAAAAGACCCACAGACTTGTCTTTCTACTGCACCTTCCATTAATGATGTCAACATTTAGATAAATCATGGCACAACTGAATTTCAAAACAACAGACAAAATAAGAACTCAATCAGTAAAATTTTCAGGTTAGTGGTACAACAAACAAAGAACAGAGAGTTGAAATAGTATTAATATCAATAGTAAATAGTATTAATAACTAGTATTTATTCAAAGCAATGCAGAGACCGGCACTGTGGCATAGTGGGTTAAGCCGACACCTGCAGTGCCAGCATC